>NC_054400.1:15306213-15606213 GCF_017976425.1 Toxotes jaculatrix | reverse complement strand
CTAGATTTAAGATTTAACACATTCTATGCAACAATCCTAGAAATAGTTACCTTGGCAGGTACTTTCAGGTCCATTTTATTTTGATATCTTGGACTGAATATGTCCCTGCTCTCTACATTTGAAGTGAACATTAGATGATGGATGAGGATGATTTTTCTCAGGAGGGTACACACACGTGTTTAGAACGGCACGTGTAAATGTTTTTAATAATTATTACCAGCCAGACAGTTAAGAATTACAAAACGGACATTTATTTCTATGAATACTTTTTACTTTAAATTATGCACAGGTAAGACTGTACTGTAATGTGTAAAACCACATATTTCAAATATTTGTGCTATTGATGATCTCTACTGAGACCGACCCGTCCAACACCACAGGTTGTTTACTTTACTAAACCAAAGCCATATGTTAATGATCTGATGCACAGTTTTATTTTTCAAATAAATTATTCTACTGCTAACTTCCTGTACGGATCAGTAGTTGAAAATGACGTAAACATGGAATTAATCTTGTCAGTCCATATGTTGCCGTGTTTATCCTCATGAAATGCTGCAGCTCTTACTGCTGACATTCTCTGCCTCCATTCGAATCTTATCTGTAAGACAAATTAGCATTTCTGCAATAAAATTTTGGCAAACATCCCCAAGTAGCACAACTACATGTTCACATTTCCCTCAGTATATTTGTTTTGGGAAAAAAAAAGTTTACTGAATGTACCTGCAGCTTTCCCGTTCCCTGTGAGCATGAGGCCCTGGTAGAGTTCTTTCGTAGGGCTCTTCTGAGCCAACTCCTCCCCATGGAGCCAGATCAACAGCATCCTGTTCCCATGCTCTTGGTAGCTGTGCTGACCTGTGGAGAAATACACAGCACTGTACAGCCAGGAAAACAATTCACCTAATAAAAACAAAAATAAAGATTGCCTCTGTGCTCCGGAAGATAAAATTTTAAAAAATAAATAAATAAAGTAGCCAGTTATCCAGGAGTATTAATTTCATAGCCAAGTTTTCCTCTTAAGTTCAGGGATCTGAATCTCTAGCATTTTGGCTACAATAGGCTTCTGTAAAAGTGTTTCAGAGAGTCGCTAAAAGCACAGTCAAAAGACTGGTCAGTGTGTGAGTTGTGGCACCTGTCCACTGCTCCTCGATGGCAGACATTTGCTCCTTAGTGAAATCCCAGTGTTCTGCCAGTCTTCTCCAGTCTCCTGGTTTCAGGAGCTCATACGCCAGGCGCCAGGCCATCGAACAGAGCTGCCTGGTCTCATTGCGGTGGTCGAGTTTAAACGTTAGCGGATACTCGCTGTGAACACTCTCATTAAGCTCAGGGTTGGCCTGAAAGGGCAATTAAATCATGTCAGCAGATTGATAAAGGCCACGAGCCTCAGAGTGCACAGGGGCATGGAAAGAGATTATTGGAAAGACACTCACATACATGATTAGCAATATGAATGCCACAGTTAAACATTTTGAAAATCAAGAAGGGAAGGGAATCGGGCGTATCCATGGTAAATTGGCTGTCATTTTCTGGTTGATATTTCTGGTTGTGAATCATCTTTTTTTTTCACCATGGATGCCCTAATAGTATTAGAGGAGATTTAGCTAATCTAGAATGTGATGTTAGGAAATGAATCATTTGTGATGAATGTATTTATTGATTGATTTCAAAGCTTCAGGAATGGATTAATCAAGTATCACTTCACTATCTCTCACCTTCCTCCAGGCGTAGTATCTCTCTGCTTTGATGATCATGTCCACAATAATCGCCTCATTTGCTCTGGCTGCCACACCCAGAGCCGTCTTACCCTGCTGCTCCCAGTCCAACATGTACAACAAAACACTCAAACTTTAATTAGAACTATAAGGTATCAAATTTAGATCTTTTAAATTTGTTAGAATTCTTACCCTATCCCGGAGTGCCAGATCCAGCCCGGCTTTAAGAAGCATGTCCACAACTTCTATTCTGCCCACCTCTGCAGCAAGATGCATGGCAGTCTGGGACCTCTAACAGTTCATAGCACAAGACAGCACAATGCAGCATATATTCCCTACTTAACGTTGATATAAGTTGGCTGACACCTTATTTTACTGTGTTAGTTGGGTGGTCATACCTTATCAGTGACATTTATGTTGCAGCCAGCATCCAGTAGAGAGTGGATGACAGGGATGTGAGTGTTCTTCACTGCCAGGTGGAGAGGAGCCTCTAGGTGCTGAGAGCAAAAATATCCTGTTACACAACACGAGCCCAAAAAAAGTGAACTGTTTATTTCAGGAGCAAATGTGTAAAATTACAATGATATGCATCCAGGCAGTGTGTCAGCAGCACAGCTAATATGTGTGTGTGCGCGATCTGAAAACTTTACTGAAAGAGTGTGCTACTGCCACCTAGCTTGTGTTTGCTTACCTGATTCTGAAAGTCAGGACTGGCTTTGTACTCTAAGAGGATTTGGACAAGAGATGTGTCTCCTCTTTCTGAAACTGGATGGAGAGCGCTGCATTTGACCTACAAGAGAGGAGAGTTGGATGTATACGTGTATGTTTAAACAAAAATAATTTCATTTACCACACACATATATTTTATGCTGTAGTATCAACAGCAGGACACTGTAGCAGGGATTTAATTGTATGAGTCAGCATAGTGCCTTAATATACCGTTGTTAGGATGTTGGGGTCGCAGCCAGCCTCCAGCAGGGTCAGGACACATTCTTCCTGACCGTTGTCTGCAGCCTGGTACAGAGCTGTCTCACCATCCTGTAAAACCGAAGATCAGTCAATAAAATATAGTAGTAGTGGTGGACAACCACCACAGAAACAGATCATTTTTCACAGGTAGACCACATTTTAAAATGACGTAGTATGCTAACAAAATTTATGAATGTTATTTAATGTTTAATTAATTGCCAACAATTCATTTTTATATTGGTTTATGCTGATTTAGCTGGGCAGTCTTTTTTTTTTAACATTTTTTAAAATTATTATTTTGATTTGATAACAATTTTACAATTATGTTAAAATGAGTGACTGTCATTGTAACATAGATCCTTTCCATCATGAAGTACCTATCCTAGTCAGCAGAATGTTTGACCAGAACCACTACCAGTCAAAGCTGGAGTTGCTGGAGAAGCCACAGCACAGTTTACCCTGTTATATAATAGTAACCAGTACATGTTTGATACATCTTAATTAATCCAAAGTGGAGCCACCATCCAGCAGTGGATTAGCCAGTGAGCACACACTGTCACAAACCAAACCGTGATAGAGAGGATGTTTACACTGATTGTCTACCATATTGACTTCATCCCGAGTATCAAAGCTCTGCAGCAGCAGTTGGACGGCGTCCAAGTGGCCATTCCTGGCAGCTAAGTGCAGGGGCGTGTCCCCTCTCTGACAGAAGGGAGGGAGGGAAACAACTCTCATCAAAGAGTGTTTGACTTTGAGCTTTCTAGCAAGTGTGACACAGAAATATGCACTCAGGCGCATGTGAGCAGAAACAGCCATATACTGTAAATAGATGCACCAAAAAAAAAAACAAAAAAAAACACACAAATACGTCCATACACGCACCTTGTTGGGCTTCATGGTGGCCATTTTGTATGGCTCCATCAGCATCTCTAACATTTCAACACACCCATGCTCTGCTGTCAAAGCAAAGACCCGGTGCCCCGACTGAAATGTAAGTCAGAACTGAGTACAAACAACAGCATAAATTGCGTGTACTTTGATAGTTTTAAATAAGTGAACTATACAGTTGCTTTATGAAAAATTAGTGTCAAGTTGATACCTGGTCCTCTTTGTCTAGTTCTTTCATCTGTAGGTCATTAATGATATACTCAACAATTTCAGTGTGGTTGTTGATAGCGGCACAGTGCATAATGTTCAGTCCCTCCTGAGGAAGAAAAACAATCAAGTTATAATTTAAGAAACATTTTCAGTTTAATCAAGCAGTGTTAGTCTCCACTGTTGTCAAAGAAATTTAACTTGAGTTGCACCAGGAAACAAAAGGATGTATAACAAGAAGAACAAGTGCGTCCGCCCTGAGGTTTGTAACAAGATGAGCATACAAATGTTAGATTCAAAATCCAGGATAATGGAAATTAATCACCAAGTGCTGGAGGAGGAACATGTTTTTGTTTTTTGTTTTTTTCTAAATGTTTCACAAAACAAAAAGACAAATGGCCCAATTTCTGGGTATTTTTCTCAGTCATTAAAATGTAAAACAGCAGAACAAAACTTTACCTCGTTCTCAACCTTGTATTCAGCCCCAGCCTGCACCAATAATTTCAGGATCTCCAAACTGCCAAACCAGGCAGCCAAATGAATGGGTGCCACACCGTACTGTCAGACGCAGAACACAAAATGGAAAGTTGTGATTACTTAACAATATTGCATAAGCTGTTGTATTGTTGGCTCAAGTCTTCAGATGTAGGCATCTCAAACCCTCTCACCTTGTCCTTTTGGTCCACTTTGACCCTGCGCTGTAGAAGAACCTGAACAGCTTCCTTGTTTTTGCCAGCCACAGCGTAATGAAGGGCAGTCCTGTTATGCTGAAGCAGACAACTCAATCAGTGTGTGATTTCTCCAAAATGACCAGCCATTGAGTCTGTTTGGCATCATACAATGCAGTGTAATGAGATGCAGAGAGAGAGTTTGTCTTTTTAGACCCACCACATTCCTCGCATTGGCATTCAGCCCTTTTCCAAGAGTCTTCATGGTCTCCACATCATTCCTCTTAGCCGCTTCCATAAACTGCTTCTCAGTATCGAGCACTACACAACACAGCAGGCAGGAATGTTTTACCATATGGCTATTTACACCTGTACTATATTCTTTACTATACACAACAGTATGTATGAAGCTTAACTGATGTGTGAGGAATTTACAATGGCATTTGGGCCAACACCTCAGAAGGATCTCTTAAACCGAGATGAGTGCAGTTGAGGAGATCGTTTCAGCCTTGTGCAAATATAGTGTGTTACTTGGAAAGAAACTGTCTGGCCATAGTCATTCCACCACAATGAATAACTAATGATTAACCCCAGCTTTAACAGTATTAACTCAAGGGTTCTATTCTGAAGAGGGAATTTTGCTCTATAATGTCCCATGCTTTTTTCCCCATTCTGTAAAGCCGCTGTCGGTTTATTTATTTTCCACCTTTTCTCAATTTGTTGTCCTTGTGTACTCACACATCTCTTTGTTGTCAAAGCTGCTGTCCGTCTCTTTGTCCGAGTGCTTGTTCATTATGAAGTCAGCAAAGCCCCTCACAGTCTCCTCTCTCATCCACTTTCGAGGGTCCAGGTTCTCCTTCTTAGGACAATGCTTTTGGATCATTGCCCTCAAAGCCAAAGCTCTTCTCTCCATTGGGAATCTCAATGTGGGCTTGGTCTATTGTAATAAACAATCTAATATAGGCACTGAAGACAAACCAAAGTGTCAGTAGAAACTAGTCACACAAAAGAAAAATGGAAAAACCCTGTTTTACTCAGTTACATGTAGATCCTGTCTTCAAACAGTCAACAGCAAACCTCAAAATGGAAGTGTACTCCTAAGTTCTTAATGCTGGAGGGCTGATCCATGTTTACTTTGCTGGCTCACACCCTTGAGAGACTGCTGATAGTAAGAGGGTTCATTTAATGTGACACACTTGGACCTGTGTTACACGACTGTTAGGTGGCACGAACGTGGCTTCATTTTTATCATGCCTCAAGTAACATGAAGGTGTTATACCAAGTGTTTTTTCAACTTTAATTTCTATGAACACACTGCCATATTTACAAAGGATTAACATAATGCTCAGGTAGCAGTTTAACTTGTTTGTCCAGGAAGGTTAGACCAGTTACACAGACTCTTTTTCAGCAATGTTTCATATTCACACAGCCTGATGCAATACAGTGTATTTCTGCTGGCTACTGTGCAGCTCCACTAGGACCAGGTGTTTTTCTGATTAAAAAAAAAAAAAAAAAAAAAATCTTAGCTAATTCAGGACACAACCCAGCAACCCTCCAGTCAAAAACATACTTCAAACACTCTCAACCACTTTTTAGTTAAAAGTCGATTAAGACTAACAGAGAATGGATGGTAATTAATTGTAAAATAATAAAATAAAATAAAAAATACCAGTATTCATTTATTGCAACTTCAATTTACATGATAGATGGATTCTCTTATCTTCATTATTAAACATACAAAATTATCATTCACAGACAAAATAAATATAACTGGATCACTGGAAATATCTGAATAAAATAACTTGATGCAGATAAATTAGAAAAAAAAGCTGGAAGTTAGCATTTAATAAATATCCTAATGTTCCATTTATGATACATTGAAATAAATAATAATTTGGCTCTTCATTGAGTACCAGAAAATAGGCAATTGAGATGAAAATGGCAGACAGACAACAAGGTCAGTCAAATCTCTATTAATTTGCCCGAATTTAAATTAACTTAAAGCATTTGTATTTTCCATCTTTCCGTTTTGAGTATGGCATATTAAATAACAAATAAGGCAAGGGCAAATGCTTAATTTCCTAATTCAGCTATCTTAATTACAAAAATAGATTTTTGAGGAGAAACACTGAATATGGCTTTGAGTGCAGTGATTGTGAAGACAGTTTGAGCTGGAGAGCCCATAACATGACTAAAACCTGCCCAGAGAAAACAGTTGTGTTTCATTTCCTATACAAACAACCCCGAACACACACACCTTCTCCAGATGAGGATGTGTGCATGACTGTCACCTGAAGAACTTGTCGATGGTATTACGAGGACCGAAGCCTTTAGCTCTCTTTGAAGGAGGAGAGGAAGGCGATTCCTGTCTAAAAGTCAGGAAACCAAGACAAACAAAAAAATTTTATCAATTAAAACATTCCTTGTTGACCTAGTTGTAAATTCATACTATTTTACCTACAGTAGATGGTTTATGTAGAGACCACATGTCAACATTTTGTGCAGCAGCACTGTGTGATCAAGCAGTCTAACCTTTTGCTTTTGCCTTTACTTGCTTTTCTCGGCAGGAGATGGCCTCGATCTGTGAACAGGGACAGATGGATAGAAAAAACTCAATTTTTATCTCTTCTCTGACAAAAAAAAAATGACATCCACTGAGGAGGTACACAATTGCAGCACCTCTTCAGGGATATAAAGAGTGCAATTTCTGAGGCAGGATTGTTTAAGAGGAAACCAGGGTGCAGTTCATTGTAGAAAATGAATAGGTGAGAAAGTGATTTAGCCATTTCCAAGACCAGGGCAAAGGGAGCCCCGTGGGGTGAAATGAGATGTCGTTTCTCTGTAGGAATCGATACAAACTTCTCACACAATGTCACTGTCAGTAAATCACAAGGTCATAGGTCACAGACATTCTCCTGAGCAGACATTCCTTCTGTTAACTCTAAAGATGTCACACAGCCACAGCTTATACATGTGACTAACAGGACTGTGTCTGTCACCATCAGAGAGATACACACTGCCAGACTTTAAAGCCATGCTGGAAATACCAACTTACCTCAAAGCATACCAGAGAAAAAAACAACAAAATGGTGATGATGAAACACAATGAAAAAAGACCACAGAATATGTTAAGTGAGGAAACGCTGAACAACTTCTTTTAATACACACACACACACACTCACCTACGGCCTTGCTATTTGTAACTGCGGGTGGATTTGTGGGAGATGATGTCTGCCCCCCCAGCTCATGTAGGACCTCCTGGTTCAGGCAGAGGTCAACGTGGTGGTTGAAGACAGTGAGGTCATCAGTGTCCTGGGTCAGCTGACATACAGGGCAGACGAGGACAGGGCCTTTACCATTACATGCCTGAGGCTGTTGCGAGGCCACGGTTTTGTTGTCACCATTGATCAACGAAACCGTTTGAACAGAATCCTTTTTCAAGCTCTGCTGGTTTTGATGATCAACTCGGTTCAGTTCTTCACTGTTCTCCGCCTTCTCTTCTTCACCCTCACACTCCTCCCTCCATTTTTCCACCACCTTACATTCTTTATGGTCACTCTCCACATCCAAATCTGACTCTGAGTCAGGATCTGTGCTTAGGTTGGGCTTTGTTGAAGATTCACTGAGACACTGGTCTATATGTGTGTTGAAGACATTCAGATCAGTCGTGTCCACCTGCCTGAAACATACAGGACAGGTGAGGCTCTCTGACACTGTGCTGCCACAGCCTGATGTGGATGCATGGGCCTCTACCTGGGAAACAATGCTGTGATCTTCTGAGAGATCTGTGGTTGTACTCTTGTGTGCTTCTACTGATGACTCTACACCCTTTTGAGCATGAGAGCCTATGGAAGTAAGTGCTTCCTCTTGCGTGCTTGAATTCGCTGCCTGGAGTTGCAATCTTCTGGCATGGGCCCTTTGGAAGAAAGACTGTTGGGGTTCCTCACTAGTTTGGTCTCCCTCTAACCCCCTTTGCTTGCGCCGCCAGGGAACTTCCTCTAGTTTCTGACACTTCTGCGTTTCGGGAGGACAAGCAAGGGTCCAGGTTTTGTCAGAATGACTGGAGAGATTCTCTTCCTCGGGTTTTTGATGCATCTCCTGGATAGAGCCACCAGAGTGCATTTTGCCAGGCTGAAGAAAGCCAATGATGCTCCTCTGCAGGGGCTTTTTATCATCCAAACTGACAAAAGCTGAAATTCGAACACCTACGAGTACAAACACAAAAAAAAACAAATTATCTGGAGAAAACTTGGAAATGAATGCCAACTGTGTCATTATTTCCACATGCAGCGTGTCACAGATCATTTAGATTTATTTCAAGCTAGTTATATTAATTGATATGTCAGTTATATTGCTAGATGTAATTACCCATGAGCCTCAGTCTGAGTGGCTGGGGGCTTTCATTTTCTATTTCAGTTTTCAGTAGGTCCTTAGCAACAGCAAAGATCTCATCCACTGTAGCAACAGCATACGGCAGCGTCAATGCCCTGGTTTTCACCTCGAAGTTCACGTTCTTAAGCTTCAGTGTTACCGTTTTACCCTTCATGAAAACGAAGAAAGCACACAGTTGAATTCATATCAGGAAAAACAGTTAAGGTCATTTCTGTCTTTTTTTTTCCTCAACAACCTCTTCATTACTAACGTAATCAATGGTACTTTATGGAAGAGACATAAATAGAAGCGAGATGTAAACCTGTATAATCTGTCATATCAGTGACTGATTTGTCAGAATGCATTTTCTAACACGCCACAAAGCGCTTTCATAGTAATGTGATCATCTCCCAGGGAGACATTTCCAAGGCTGATAGTAGCCCCTGCTGTCTCCTTAATGGCTCTCCATTTCCTCCTGCTATCAAGGCCACATTGGGACCCAGGCAGGGGGGTGATGGTCGTGCTATAGGCCATCCTGTCCTTTGTGTATCGATTCGAAAAGCAATGAACAGGTTGAAGTAATTGTATGAGATTTGGTTTGGAGTCAGGGCGATTCTAGGGTGGCCAAGAATAAGAAGGTATTTCTTTTTTCTCTTTCTTCCAAAGGACTCAGAGCATCTTTCCATAATAATGCTGTCGATTTCTGTTCAAATATTCCCTTTGATTGTTTTCTTTTGTAATTTCCTTGAGACAGTCTTTTAGACCTTTAAGGCAACTGAGCGCAGTCTGTAGCAGCCATAAAATAAAACCACACGCATGGTTGACGTAACCAGGACAGTGTCTCAGATCAAACGTTATACTGTGTAAGCCAAAAATGTTCTCATTCTAACCTACGTGTTCAGAATATGCGCACAGGGTTATTGCATAAAGAAACCCATTCTGACATTCAGTACCTTCAGATCCTCTTTCTTCATGTCTTCTGCTAAATCTTCACAGAGCTCCCTGCATAAAGAAAATTGTTCCTCGGCTTTACTCAGTTCTTTAAATGTCCTGTAAAAATAAAATGTCACAAAAGGAAATGGGTTTAAGAGGATGGATGCAAAAAAAAGAACCATTTCAATTATGTCAGTGTATTTATGCCTTATTTAAAAAAAAAAACAACCTTTCTGTGCTCATGCTTTTTCTTTCTTCATGCCTGTATGAAAGCAAAGACAGTCAGCATTATCTCTTCTCTCTCAGCTGGAGTTTTTTTTCCCCATTCAGTTGTATTGAGTTTTACTGAACAAACAGACATTACCTTGGTATATATGTGGAGCCCAGACCCAGGGAAACCTGCATGAAATGATGCCAGGCTGTTTCCGAGAACAACAACGACAGCAGTGCCATCTGCTGACCAAGATGAGAACAGCTACTGATGCCCAGAGCATTTAGCATCTTCTCACTCACCTTCCCTATGCCAGAAACCTGGAGGAATACACAAAACCACTTTTATTGTTTTTAAATATTTATATAGGTTTTCTTTAAACCATCTTTCCCCTGTCTGTAGCACATCATCACTCACTTCACACCGCACCTACCAGCACAATTAGTAGTACAAAAACTCATGATTACATTCTTTCCATAATAATTCAACAGCCACACCACAAGGCTCTGTTTATGTTTAAGGCTCAGCAATGTGTACTGTACTTTGCGAACTGGAAGATCCTGGACAAACTCCATGACTGCTTTGTTGGTGGAGGGGAGTCTGTACTGGCCATTGGGCTTGTTCTTGTCACTGCACACCTTGGCAAGCATCGTGTTTGGAGCAATGCCTGAAAAGTGTAATTGAAGGTGTGTTCGTAAAAGAAAAGCTGGTAAGACATATGCATAATGTTGACCATAATTCTAAACAACCAGACAGGCTTTGCAGACTTCTATTAAACACGAGTGAACAAGTAGTTTCCTGTACTTTGTATTTTTAAAACTTAACTTTAAAAAAGTGGTGAGGGAAAGGAAACTTGAAAAGCTGATTACATGTTATATTTCTCCTGTGGAACTAAAATAAAAAACAAAATGCTAGACAACAGCATGGCACTCTCAGTAAGGGAAAGTGATAGTTACATCATTATAATACAATTATATAGAGAGACAATAAAGGACAGTGTTTTATCAATCACCTGCGCTGGCAGTCAGCATGGTCTTCTGCTCAATGCGGAAGCGCATCTCTCTCACAGCTTCTTCAACAGATGTCCCAAACACCTCGAAAGCACCACCACCAGCAGCGACACCATCAGAGCCCGGCAAGAAGGGAGAGGAACTCGGGCTGTCGTCAAATAGGACTGGAGAGAGGTCTTTCACCTCTGGCACTGCCTCTTTGGGTAACCCAATCTTCTCTTCACCTTTACAGAGAAGAAATGGTTTCACAATCAGATGGATTCCTGGTGTATGAGAATTTATCACGTAACAGTAACGTTTCATTCCAAGTAGTCATGTCGACAGTAAATGTGGCAAAAGATTTATAAAAAACAATACACCACACCATTTAATCATTCTATATTTCTGTATCATTAAGCCCTGCCTGAAGGGGTGCTGCTGGCACGAAAGCGATGTGTACGAGAGGACTCGGGCCAGCTCTGCCTCTGTTCCAGGTGGTCTGTAAAATCCAGATAGGCTTCATCCAGGCTCATTGGCTGGAAGTGAGGATCATAGTCTGCAAAAATCTCCCGGATCTAACAGACAAATATAAATTCATGAGCACCTGTTAGTTTAAGCAAGAAGCCACAAAAGGGCTGAACAGCATTTGTTGTGTCTAGATGTATTCACCTCTTTGTGTGTGTATGTGTGTGTTTTGGCATCGCTCTTACCTCATCACTCACTGCTCTGTATTTATCAAAGTTAGGTGGAACAATGACTAGGTTGGGGCAGAGTTTCTTTGCAATGAAGCCAGGCATGGCAGCTCGGACTCCGTACTTCCTAGCATGGTAGTTAGATGTTGACTGAAAAATAAAAGGGTGAGATCTAAATAAAGCGCTTTTACATAAAAGAGGCAGAGATACAAAACTCTCATTTGAAAGCTACATTTGTTGGGAAGTCATTCATATAAATATCAGCATTGCTTTAAATATTAATGATCTATAATTTTACAATAATGTATTGTGAAATCAATTTATAATATCAGGTATTTCATAATATATATTTATATGAAGACTTATTCCTACACTGTAATTTGAGAAAATGTGGTATCACTGCATTATACTATGAGAATAATGGTCAGGAGATTTATAATGGTGTACTGTTGTAAATTGTACTTTGTGGCCAGTAACCTAATGCACATAGATTTTCTATTACTACTAATACTACCACAATTTCTCCCCTGAGTTGCTTGTGTTACAAAGTTAAGTGTCATGAGGGGTTATTCTGCTCAGCATCTGTTTCTGTCATGTAAGATATCTGATGCACCTACACAAGTAGAAAATGTGTTAATTAGAAATTACTGCCATGATTGTGTTTATTTCTCAGGTAATATATATAAACCCACAAGCATGCTCATGGATCCTACAGCCATGGGCTTGTCCTTCAGCTCAGGACAGTCTCTCATCTCCACAGCAGCGTAGAAAGCGTCCATGTCCACATGTACAATCACGCGGCTTAGATCACGACTCTTCTCCAGCGCCAAGGCCACCCTATCCACCTACACGGAGAGATTTTAGCAAAAACACTTAAGTAGCATGATGTTTGAAATGTAGATTTTTCATTTGACAGCACATCATATTTGCCTGCATATGTGTTTTTAAGGAGAGTCAAAAAACCAATGCCAACTTTGCCCAATTAAGGTAACGACGTGTTACCTGAGCTTGTGCTTTCATTAACTGCTGCTCTGTGATCTGTGCCTTTTGTAGCATCATTTTCTCAATGCGCTGGTTCACCTGCTGCTCTCTCTTCAGCTCATTCTCATAAAACCTTGAGCCCTGCAAGGGAAGGACAAGGACAAGGAAGAGCTGCAGATTCTGTAGCACAGATATAATGAAAAGCTACTGTAGTACATCTGTTTTTTAGGACTGTATGTCATTACACCGGGGATATGGGACTTTCACACAAGGTCGGACACAATCTGTAAAAATGGACCTTACATTTCATGCTGTCCACAGCACACTGGAGCCTAATTTGTACTTTTGTACACATCCCTTTGTTAAGATTCTCGCTGGTTACACAGTTGAGTCATTCACACCATTCTGACACAGGGGAGACCGCTTGTGTAGATGACTAGGAGCATGTATGTGTGATGAATTCTTTTTATGAATTCTTTCTATGAATTGTATGAGTTTACCTTGGATGTTTCCATGATGATCTTGTTAATCTTGTCTCTGTCAAGACCCTCCATACCGGCCTTGTTGTCATTGAGGGCCATTCTGGAGAGGAAGCCCTCTCCTTTGGTGGATGTAACCCCTTTCTCCATGCTGAAGAAAGTCGTTTGTTTTTTGGGCAGTGTGGTCCAATTTATGATGATATGAACTCTCCTCTAAAGTTAGCTGATAAAGCTGTAGGATATCGTAGCTATGTTTCCCATTATGTGTGCGCCTTCTTTGCACTTTGAGGTACAGGAACAATCACTCTGAATCAAAATCTCTCAGCTGTCTAACGTTCATGCCCTTACATGTTTTGAAAACGATGACGGGTTTGGCGGCACTTCCGCGTATATTCGTCATCACCGGAAGGGGCGGGACTTTCATGCTTCACCTCTTTAAATACATAAATTACTGAATTTATTATTCAAAAGAAGTTTTGAACCATTGAATGGGCATTACAGGTAACACTGTGCCATTAACAATAGGTTTACAAGGTCAATTTTTACCCCTTTAAAAAAAAAAAAAAAAAAAACAGCGTGCAAATGTTCAAGCACTAATATAAAGTTTCTTCATCTCACTTTAGATGTATATTGTCCTAGAAACTAAATGTAAACTTGAAACAAAGATGAAACAAAGGCTATTAAGATACTTTTGTAGTTGACATCAACCTGGATTTAGATTTAGAAAGACTAATTGACGTGCAGCGACCTCCCGTGGTTATAAAGAGTCACGGCACAAAGCATGAAACAAGTTTATTTTTAAAGTTATTTAAAAAAAAAAAAAAACAGTTACCACAGTTGGTTTCTTTTAAACCTGTAGATTATTTTGATGATTATTAATTTCATTTGACCCCCAGGATAGCGCTTAGAAAGTTTAGACTTTATGACTTTATGTGGTCATTTCCTCTGATATGAAGACCTGATGAACGTTATCAGTGTGTCTAAAGTACACAGACAATCTGAGCACAAAATTACTGTAAAATGTAACCTTTGGCATAGTTTGAAGCATGTCGAGCTAGAAGATATACAGCAGCCCCATAAGCTTTTTTTTTTTTTTTTTACAGAAAATCTCTACTATTAAAACCGGACCGATGATCAATTCGCTCATAGTCACACTGGATGTAATTCTGTTTTAACTAAAACATTCATAACCTTTCGGCTTATTTCAAAGTCCAAGTTGTGTTACCCAAAATACAATTTTCATTTCCGCTATTTCTTCTTTCAAAGACACGCGTGCAAGTAAATGTCACATGGTATTTCAGACAAAAATTGTAATAATAACACAAGTGTCTATGTTTACGGAGGAATCCGTCTCAAATTTTAATAATACTGCGCCCCTATG
This sequence comes from Toxotes jaculatrix, assembly GCF_017976425.1. Lineage (NCBI taxonomy): Eukaryota > Metazoa > Chordata > Actinopteri > Toxotidae > Toxotes > Toxotes jaculatrix. Next base: position 15,591,735 of record NC_054400.1, on the reverse strand, counting down.
CTATAGATTTCTGTACGGTTTCTGTTGCACTGCAATTCCAAAATGAAATTTAATGCTTTTAATTTGAAGGCAAGTGCGTAAGACTTCCGATGTAGGCGTAACTGTGTTTAGCTTGACGCCGCTCTCCGTAGGTACACAGTAAAGCGTGGCCGCAGCTCGCCCCCACCCCCCGGACCTGAATGAAGACAAGCTAGTCAGCCCGCCGCTACGGCTAACTAAACTGCGGAACTACACCAGCTATACAGCTCGCTGCTCGTCATTTGTAGGCTGAAGTTGAGCTACAGCGTTAACACCACGGCCTCCCTTATCGTTCTCTCTCGTGAGTAGCTTATCGACTGCAGCTAAGAGAGCTAACGAGCAGGTACAAGTTGCTCGTTAAGTTAACGTGAGCTAGTTGCGTCGTTTGACAGCTAAGGCTAACTAGCTAGTCTCATTGGTATTCGACGTCAGTTTCAAAACAAAGCCCACAAAACCGAGAAGTTGAGACTCAGCTGTCACCTCCAGAACAGCTCGCTACAAGACAAGCTATCTTGGTTGAAGTGTATCAAACGACTGAAGATAAATTACGCTGCTCAGCCGATGATTTGGATTCTCTTTTAGTGCCTAATTGACGTTATTTTGTTGGCGTTAAAATTAAGTTGAAGAATCTGTCAGCAGGTTAGACAGTGACGCGTTTGAACTGATAAGTAATCCAGAAGCTAGCGTTTAGCTTCGTGGCTCCGTCGATAAAACCAGAGTCAAGTTTTATCTGAAGCTTGGATTTAAATGTCCGAGAAGAGTTCATCGTCCGGTTCGGATGAGGATGTGGACCCGGAATCTGGGCAGCCTGTGGAGCTCGGAGGCGTTTTAAGCAAGGTAAGGTTACTTTTGCCGTTAGAGTGTTTTATGTTGCAGAAATATATAAAAGCCTAGGTGTCTTAATAAGACACTACTTGTCTGAAAGCAAGGTGGACATTACTAATAAGTTGCAACAAGCTGTTGAATTAATTCCAACATGCACATCGTTTTGGCATTGGAGCTGTTGATTGCAAAGTCCAGCCAGCTGCTAATCTTGTGCGTCTTGTGTGTTTACAGTGGACAAATTACATACACGGATGGCAGGACCGATGGGTCGTGCTGAAAAACAATACTTTGAGCTACTACAAGTCGGAGGATGAACGGGAGTACGGCTGCAGGGGATCTCTGTGCCTCAGCAAAGCTATCATTACAGTAAGTATTCACCGTGGTTCGAGGAAGGAACATTACTTTCCTGCTGTGTGATACATAGATAGACTGCACAAGCTTAGCACCTGCTCAACATTTCTTTGAGCAAGGGCCCATAAGATCGGGATCATGAGCAGGGTAAACTCTCAAGGAAGTCGCAGTGTTTTGATCCCGTTTTTCCCTGTCATGAGCATAGACTTGAACTTTTATTCCTTCAATCCATGTTCCTCAAAGATAACACAGTAAACATTAACTCGTAATGAGGCTGTTAGTAAGATCACAGGTGGGATTAAGAGCTGTGTTTCAACAAACAAAGGCATTCTTGCTCCAGCAGTCATTTGAACACACTGCTATGCCTCTTCCTCCATGGCAGTTATTGCACAAGGTACTTGAAATCAGCATTCCCCATGTAAGTTTTAACCACGTACTGCAGAGATTGGACCTGTATTCTCTGTATGCAGGCCTCCTGTTGGTGAGATAAGCTGAAATCCCACACCCTGGGTTAAATATTCACAGTTCTCTCTGAGCATACCGCCACCAAGTACAGAGGCCAAACAAATGGTTTTGCTGTGATTTGTGCAATAGGATTATATGACTCACAACTGGATTAAAACCATAACATGAAATAGTTTCTTCTTGTGAGAGCCGTCATTGGAGTGAGCATGCAGACCTGAATGGAACGCCACACAACATTCAGAGTTTTTTGTAATTATATTATAGTAGGCTAACTAAGAGTGTACACACTTTAATTACACATGCTCTCTTATAATTAGAGTAGTATGACCCACACGGTTACTTCTTAATTCCTCTCCCTTCTTCCTAAATATCGAAAGCCAGTTCTGTGTAAGGAGACGAGTATGACAAGTCAGGAATGCAGAAACATGCCTCTGCTTCTCTTCTTGCCTAACATCAGTCTGTTACACACTGTGAAGCTGCAGACACCAGACTGTCCTTGTACAAAGGCAAAATGTGCAGGAAATGTTACTGTCTGAAAATTCCTATCACAGGGCCAAGGCACATTATCAAAAGCTCACATCAGTTCAAGCTCTTGTCTATGAATTTGTGTTTCCAGTCAGTTATACATCTTTGTACAGCGCACCCTTGTATAAATAATAGTAAATATTTACATTTTTTGTTAGATATTATTTGAATCAAAATACAAATCTGAACTCACACACACCACACATGTTTAAAGACAACTCAAGGAAGAAAAACATGAGTCTTAGATGTCTTTTTTTGTGAACCATGACTATCAGTATGTGACTGATAACATCCTTACTCCTGATACTGAGGATGCCACAGTCCTCTGCAAGGAAAAAGGCCAGTGCAGCATGGATATACAGTAGTGCTTACGCAAGGGGAAAAAGAATGTTCCAGGCAGAACCAAAGAGGTGTAAACTGGATTGTAAAGCAGAAGTTTATGGGCCGTGTCTGATACAGCACAGTAAGATGGACTGGATTTCTCTAACCAGTAATGGTATCATGGCTGGATGAACTTGAGGTTACCACTGCGTACCCTCCTTACAGTGAAAATTTGAAACTATAGGGCGTTTTTGATTTTACACCTGTCCGGGGGGAGACGACTTCTCTGAGGTTGTCTCACTCTAATGAAAAGTATTTAAGGGCCAGAGAAAACCACTCATCCCCACCAGCATCCCCGATATAAAACTAATTCCGGTGTTAAAGTGTAAAGACAATGTTACACAAAGTTATGCAGACTGACAGTTTGTGCTCAGAGTTGGAGTGTATGTTGCTGTTGTCAGTGGCAGCAAATAAACCAGCACATGAGCGTCATTCAGCAAATCTAATTAAACTTGGACAACATGAGGTTATGTCAGCTGACAGAGCAGCTGTAGTCCTGGTGCTACTGAGGAGAAAAGTGGGGAGGAGATTCAACCCAACTGTGTCTTACTTCTTATTAGAAACCTTTGCAGAGCACATCTCTCCTCACTTGAGAGCAGCGGTTAAATTCCAGTCTCAGAGGAAACGGGGGGAATTCTTTGGTGCATGTGTTTGGGTGCCGGTCAGTGGTTGGAGCTGGGTGGGGTGCATTGTAGAACGGGGAAGCGAAATCACTGAAAGAATTGGGCTTAATAGCAGGAGTAAAGGGTCATGATGACCCAGGATCATATGGAGACATGCTGGATATATGTTTTTTTGCACAGCTCTGCTGCCGTCTTTTAGGGTTGCGCCTTGAGACATAATACATCAGTTTCTAATTAAAATTCCTGTTTATTGTGTGGCAGAGGCTTTTCTGTGACTGATTGAATCCATATGTGTCCAGAATCTGTCAACACTCTTCAGCCAGTGTCATAAACAGACAGATGACTGGTAGAGGCGTTATAGTAGGATTTTTTTGCTCCTATTCCTCAGTGATTCGAGTCTTTGTATTTTGGTATTCAAATAAAGATATTTGGTTTTGGTGATAGTATTTCCTGACATGACTCATGCACTCTGCCTAATAACTATTCACGCGCCCTCTCTTCTTCTTTCTGTGCAGCCTCATGAGTTTGACGAGTGCCGTTTTGACATTAGTGTGAACGACAGTGTTTGGTACCTCAGAGCTGAAGATCCTGAGCACAGACTCCAGTGGATTGAATCCATAGAGCTGCACAAGGTGAGTAGCATGGGTTTCTCTTTCTTCAACAGTGATTATCTGGATTTTCCTGCTTCTTTTAAAATTGTGATCTGCTTATCATACTGGCTTTTTTCTGTCTGCATTATCTGGAAGGTTAAATTAATACTACAGACACTCAGTGTGCCTGAAACTAGTCCCTGTGGTGCTCAGGGATATGTTGATTTGCTTGGTGTTTTCTTATGCCATATTTTGTCAGGTCCTTTGGCTATAATAAATATTAGCTTCATTTTTGGCTTGCCTAATCAGCCACTGAAAACATTGTGTTGTTGCGTGATTCACATATTCCAGGTATTCAGGTTCAATTTTGGGTCACAGTCTTTTTCAGAACAGACAGGGTGTTATCTGTTTTGTTCAGTGTGCTGGGTGTGGCTGGACCGGGATTCGGACACACATTCACAAACACACAGAGCCCTTTACCCTGAGAATGTGAGGAATCTGAGGAGTGAGATGTCGAGGTGGGGGTATCTCCTGTCATCAGATACCAGGCAGCTGCTCACTCTGCAAGGACATCTAGTTAATGATGTATGGTTTCTCAACATAAGGGTTGTAAAGCACTTTGATTGTGTTGTCATGGCTTACTGTCGTCTGCTGTGGTGCAGATAGTTGTGTGTGTCAGAGGTTGTATTTAGGTTCATGTGCTCACTGTGTGGGTGTGTTATTAGTCAGGGCTTTGGCGAGCCTTTCATTCAGGAGGTCATTAGGCTGGGCTCTGTAATGCACGTGGGTTGCTGCAAACATTACACAAGAGATTGAATACCTTAAACACATTGTGACTAAGTAGACCAGCTGTGGTTATGGATGGTAACCTCATAACAAATATAATTTGGCAACACTGAGACATTTCACAACACCATATACAGTTATTAAAAAACATAAAAAAATACCTGCTTTAGTTAATTCTTTGTTTTATCAGGATATAGAATATACATGTGTGCATAGAAAACTTACATTGCAATTCACATTCAAGAAATAATGCTGTTGAATGAATATAGCTAGGTATATTTAGCTGATACAGCTAGATAGCTTTAAATGAACTTGATATTTAATTTGCATTAGTATGCCTTAAATAGTAATGTAGTTAACCATCAGTTTAGTTTTATTTTGTTTTTATTAATTTGGTTTGTTCAAAAAATTCCACATACAGTACATAAACTTGTGTAATACCACTCACATTGCTTTTGTTTTACTGTTACATTGGCAGATTAACAATTTATTACTGTGTGTTATCAGGGTCTTCTGGTGAAATGAAAGAGGGTAAGAAACTTGTATGTTACCAGCCCATAAGTGATCTGAACTATGTAAATTATTTGTCTTGCTTGGGTTTGCCACATTAAGCGCAGAGAGGCCATGGTAAACACTCCATTCTTGAGAAAAAATAATCAATACCCTGCGAACTCTGCTTCTCCACAAAAATGGTGCAGGGGGTGGTTTCTCGAGTGCTACTGGTGATGTTTGGCATGTCAGTTGAGTGTGAGTGACCGCAGGTCTCTTGGCCATTAACGATGTTGTGAGAGTATTTCAGGAGCATGTCTGGACTCTGACTTTGAGTAACCTCAGCAAGCTTAATGCAGCATTACCTGCAGCATTACTGTAGGTGAGTGTGTCAGCACTGCTCCCAACTGGACAAAGAAGGACTTGCACCGTGCAGTGTTCACCACTATTCATTCTGGTTCTAGTCTTTGTGTCAGGACCCAACAGAGCATGAAGCAGTGCAGCCTACCTCAGGACAGCTTCCTCTAGTAAAAAAAAACCCTGAGCAGCTAATTCAGGAACAACTTGTGTAACAACATTTAACTTTTTAAAATGTTTTGAGATGTTGTAGGATTACATTTTCTTTTCTTGTGTTGTATACACTGACTTGTCACAAGCTGGGTTTATCTCAGTTTCTAACAGGTGTAAATTTTGTTTAAATATGAGTTGAACAAGTCATGATTACAGCATTTAAATAGCTCCTATGAGACACTTTTCAAACATTTGCAAATCCGTATTACAAAATTAGGCAGTTATTGTTAAGGGAAGAAAAGCAGTTTTTGTGATGGTCCGTTTGTGTTTTTCATGTGTGGGTGTGTTTGTGTTGGTGGTGGGAAAAGTCGTGCTAAATGTAGGGACGTTAAGTGCAGCTCTTGATGAATAATGCATTTTTTTAATCGCCTGTTCTCACAGCAACAAAAATCAAGAGGGACACATTGATCATACGGAGGAGACCGTTCCATTCTGTCATTTTCAGAGGGGGGAGATGGGAGGGATTGGGGAAAACCCCTTGTATTTTGTTTCAACACAACTTCGTCAGGCTGGTTGTTGGCTCAGTCTGAATGCTACTGGTCCAGATCAGACTTCAGAAGAGCATATCAGCAAATCAGAATAAGAAGGAATGAAAGGAGAGTCAAGTAGTAAAGCAGAAGATCCAGACAAATGTTGTTCCCTGCCTCCCACTCTCTGTCTCTCTCTCTCTCTCTCTCTCCCTTTCTCTTTCTTTCTCTCTGCCATAATGTACAGTAGGCTGCTTCACTCGCCCACCCATTTGGTACTTTGGTGGTTTATCACACAAACGGCTCCAGACAGCCCTCGTCTCTCTCTCCCGCTCTCTCTCTCTAATGCATACATGCATGCACCCTTCACTCCCCCCCTCCTCTCGGTCTCTGTCTTCCATGCAAACACACACAGTCACAGTTGCTTGCCCGGTGATGGGAGCTGGGCGTAGAAATGGACAGGACGAAAAGGTTTCACACATCAGGGTGTGTGATCTGTTGATAAATGTATGCAGCGCGAGTGGAGTGCATGTACATGTGTGTCTTTGACTCCATGTGTGTGTCTGCAGAGGAACTGACTGAGAGCAGACCTGCTTCGCTCTACCGAGGAATTACAAGACTCTTCGTTTCGACTCAGCCCGTCTCTTCTGCTTCATGGAGCATCTAGTGTCTGCCTCCCCTGTATCTGCTACAGAGCCAATGACTACTTTTTCCTCTTCTCTCTTTCCTTCTCTTATTGCTGCTGTCTTTTTCTTGATGAGCTAAGCTGAGCCTGTATGGCCTCTCTTCTCTTCTCCACCTCCTCCTCTTCCCTTTTGTCAGTGAGGTGTGTCCAGGGAAACGAGAATACTGGATTTAAGCCTCTGAATTGTCAGAACACTGGGAGTGTTGGGGGAGCGTCTGGGCCATGTTGGGGCCAGCAAACTGCCGGGACTGCAGCAGTGTCCTGCTCTGCTTTGGCTGGTGGAATGGCCGAATGGTGGGCTTATAGCATGTTGGCATGCTGCTTTCTCACAGTCACCCATCACTGAAATCTTTAATTTGTATGTCAGTATTGTGACATGAACAATTACTGTACTTTTGCTAGCACTGATGGGCTAGCTTTAGCACTGAGCTCCCTTGCATGTCAGCACTTGTAAGAAATCAGTCACTATTTTATTTTTATAAATTAAGCTTATGTTGCATTGGTGTATGCTGGACCACTAGTGTTAGTGTTTTTAGTTAGAGGTAATTTCCTGAAGTGGCTGTATGCTCAGATGTGTAGAAGTACCCTGTGGCAGTTGCTGTGGTCAGTCACTCTACACTCATCTCATTGCCATTGCAAAGCTGTGGGCACAACAGTTCATGTGTTGTGTATGAGTGGGTGTTTAGCTTGCATGGTTGTGTCATGCAGCTGACCAGGTGAATAAAGATGGCTGTCTCTGGTGTTGTCACAGATCGGTCTTCATTGCTTTATTGCAGTGCATTGCTTTGCCTCTTGGTCTCTACCCAAACTAGCTATACAGTAGTAATGATTTTAACAACCATAACAATATCTCAGTCTGATTTAATAAAATAAACTACAGCAAATCTCTAAGAATAGCTAATAGTCCTCAGCACTACTTTTTGTCAAACCTTTATTTACCCATGCAACTACCTGTCTGCCATCCTCAGCTGTTTGAAATGTAGGCTCTGTCAAAAGGTCAGCAAGTAGTAAATAAGACTACATTATGTGTGTTTGTAAAAGGACTTGTTGTACAAGGACACATAGGTCACACTAACACTGAGGATGATGTAGTTTAGATTTAGTATTTAAATATACTGTTGTGTACATGCATTAGTCAACAGTGGTAACACACTGCAGCTGAAGCACTTTCAAGACCACAAGTCAAAGTGTCAACTGTCATTGACGTCCATTTGAAATTCAAAATAACACTCTTGGCTCTCAGCTCTGCCCCTTACTGTACTGTTTGTGGCTTTTTTTTGTTTGTTTGTTTTCTTAAACTAACCGCTAATCACTTTGACTTTTTGCTTCCAAGAAGTTTCAGCTGCAGATATCTACACTCGTGGTCAGTCTTTATGCAATGAAACTCACTGTTTCCTTCTGGCTTTCTTTTTTTTAAATTAAGCTATAGTGTCTCTTTAGTAACTTTTGTGATGTTCAATTATTGTTTAGACTAGGTCAGGTTTTTCAGGCTAGAGTTGTTATATTTGTTGTACTGTGTTTTATAGTGTTTGGGTTTTTTTCCCCTTTACATTTATGTGTGAATGTGATGTGTTACTTTTAACTATGTTTACTATGTTTTTTTTATTCATATTGGCCTGATCTTAAACAGTCTACAACTGAGCTCACTAACTATATTCACTAGCATTCATTGTAAAATCACCCAGCAGAGGAATGTGTGTGTGCTCCCTCTCCAGTTTGTCACCTGACTCCCTCCGTTTGCTCACAGTTGTTGAGAAATACCTCTGCATGCCAATCATCCAACAGAAATAGCTTACAGTCTCTTGTTAATTGAATCATGAAGAAGAAAATTATACACTAAACCCAAGCAAATAAACGTACTCATAAAACATACCAGCAGCACATTAGGGTTTCCGATTCATACCTAAAAGAATTTTATACTTTAGTCTATCACACTGGCTCCTAATTACTGTTTCCAGAGGATGAGTAATGGTATGAGTTCAAAAGTGGCGCTCTAATATTTGGTCATGAATTTGCTGTCTCTCTCTCTAATGTAGTGGATAATAGTCAACAGCTGCATGTGGGACAAACAAGAACATATTTCTTTGGTGGGGTTGGCTGGGGGGCGCGTACACATACAGTATGTATTATAAATTTCTGTCACTTTGCTGAGCTGGCTGTCCCAGGCCTTGCCTAGTCATAAGCTGGCCATTTAATGGAACAAATGCAGTCACTGCCGCTCCCTAACGCTCAGTCATATATCTTTTTTATGATGCCATGTGAGACAGAACACTGTATGTCCTAATGCAATGTTTTTGTTCCAGAAAGTCCTAAATCAAACTTAAATCATCAGTGTAGTTTATTTCCACTGTTCATCAACCACTTTGAATCTGGTCCGTTGGCTGGGTTGATGCATGTGTCCCTCTCAACAGACTGTTTTTCTGTGTAGGTGTAGGCCCCGCTCTGGTGCAGCTCAGCATTACTCAGTGCTGCTGACTGCTAGAATTGATCTCTCTTTTTCTCAGTCTCGGTCTAGTTTTGATGAGCAGCAGAAATATTTTATTATATGGCAGGTTGTTTCATGTTTCTAACTGATCTTCTGTTCCCTCCTCTTTGTTCCTCCTTTTTCCACACGTCTTCTGCTTTCTTCTGTCTTTACCTGTCTTCTTCATCGTACCCTTTCCTCTATTCTCCTCCTTTGTACCTGGTCTTGGTTGCAGGCTGAGTCTGGTTATGGTTCAGAAACCAGTCTGAGGCGTCATGGTTCCATGTTGTCTCTCACCTCTGCAGCCAGTGCCTTGTCTGCCACATCCACATCCTCCTTCAAGGTAAAAGAAACGTGGTAACAAGTGACTGAGTTGAAAGATGGACTAGACACGTTAGCAGGTCATGCAGGTAACATTTCTGTGTTGGTGTTAATAATTAGAATTTTGTGCTAATTTCTTCTAGTGACCTGCCTTATGGATGATGCTGAAAAACTGAAACAACTCTTTCCTCTAACAACCTTTTGTCTGATTCTCATCTGTTGTTGTTTGTATCTCTGTACTTCTGGTTGTTTCTGTACAGAAGGGGCACAGGTTGCGTGAGAAGCTAGCAGAAATGGAAACCTTTCGGGACATTCTGTGCAGACAAGTGGACACTCTGCAGAAATACTTTGACTCCTGTGCTGATGCTGTCTCCAAAGATGAATTTCAGAGAGACCGAGGTAACCGGTGGTACAAATACGCTGTTAATTTTGCTTGTATCTTGAAAGAGATTTAGTTTGAATAGGTTTATGTGTGTTTTAAATTGGCTGTGTTTTACCAAAATAAATCTGATATTTAGAGCAGTGTGGACATGGCAAGGAGGAATCAGTCTTGATTTTTACTGGCAAAGGAAAATATTTATAGACGGGGAGCTTCTTTACTTGGTTCATGTTGTATGAGAACTGAAGGAAAGTGGTTGATAAGACTAATTGAGTAAGGAAACAAAAATCCATATCCACTTACAGGGCACTTTGTGGGTTGTTTAATCTCTGATGCAGAACCTTTCTGTAGCCTTCAAAATCCCTTTCATATTGATTTTGGTCTCTTATGTAGCCAAAACGTGTATGTATTTGAATGTGAATTATGCTTTCGTATACACTCGTATCTATATGTCCAGGTTTAGGTTTTTATGACATTTTATATTTCGGTTAACTGGACGTATAAATAGTAGAAAGATCTGAGATTGCTGTTGTTTTCTTACCAGTTGAAGAGGAGGACGAAGATGACTTTCCTACCACTACAAGACCCGATGGTGAATGTAATCACAACAACAACGGCAGCAAAGAGAAATGTGAGTTTACCTACAGATACTGTCCAACTACTCATTGCTTCATCTGCTAATATTTGTGGAAAAACGAAATTTTGGTTGCTTGGCCCAGTGATAGCTTTCACTTTCACATTCACTTTAAATGTGAAAAGATAGACTTCATATTTTGAATCAAGTTACAAAGCAGCTGTTACATTTTTTTAGTTGTTGTTTTTGTTTCTGTGCATGCCAGTATTTTCCCCTGCCAGTCCCAAAGGTATCAACGGGATAGACTTTAAGGGTGAGGCCATCACCTTCAAGGCCACAACAGCAGGCATCCTGTCTACTTTGTCGCACTGCATCGAGCTGATGGTCAAACGAGAGGACAGCTGGCAGAAAAGATTGGACAAGGTCTGGTCTTGCACTCTACACACTGTGAATAAAATAAATGTCACCCGCAGCTTGTGAAGTGTCATGTGAATAATAGGCAGTTTCCTGAGTGGGCGTGTCAGCAGGCAGTGCTGTGTGGAAGTGTCACAGACTGAGGAGCTAATTGTTGCCTTCCATTGTCTTGAAGCAGCTGGTTATTACGACCAAGAGTTTGATGTTTTGGTGCTCTGTCCTTCAGGTGGTGAGGTGGCGGTGCAACGCTCTGTTCTTCACGTCTAATCGTGATTGTAGTTTGTGAAAACAGGGTGATGGGAAATTTACTGTTAAAAAGGTGCAGTGGTTGTTTTGGAAAGATCAGAAGGTGTTTTTCTGGAGATCGCACTGGAATTGATTTAACTGTAAAAAGCACTCGCTGTAACAAATGAATAGCCCCATTAATGAACAGGTTAGGCGAGTCTTGATTCCTTAGGACAGTCTGACAGAGGTATGTGTTCAAGTTTTTATTTTTTCCTAATTTCTTTGGTTTCATATTTATTTGTATTTCTTTGATAATTTTGTATCTTGTAAAGCGACTGTTATTTTCAAAATATATTGTTTATGGGAAATGTTAACATGCTTTTAATGGAATGTGCCTTTAGCAAGACATTTCACAATATAGCTTTCAACTGCCTGTTGTGCATGTAAAGGAAGATAGTGGTAAAAAAAAAAAAAAGACAATCTGTGCTTAGTCAGCATTAAAAAAAAAAGAGGAAAAAGAGTTGTAAAATTTCACAGTCAAAATTACTGAAAAAGAAACTGAAAAGCATGTTTTACTGGATGTGGCTGGTTTATAGGTGATTACTCTAAGTTACTGTGACCATATCAAATGTAAAATTAATGGCAATATGAAATATCAATTTAACAATAGCCAGACTTGCTTATCAGAGGCACAAATGTACCTGTTGCCCATTTTGATTTTTGATTGTGAGTGATTGGAGTTCCCATAACACTCTTCCATTCATTGATTTTTCTTTATCTAGAGAGTGGTGTGTGTCTGTAAAGGAATGGCCTTTAGAGCTGCACATGCTGACGTCCTGATTCGCTCAGCTGATGTTGTCAAACCAGTTTCTTTCCTTGTTTTTTTTTGTTTTTTTTCCCTGTGTGAAGGCGTGCTGCCCAACCCTAATACTCACAAAAGCCGGGAAGCTCTTTCAGTTAGTTAGACTGCTCAAGTGAAACTACCTCACTCTTATCAGTGTTGTGATAATGTGTGAAGTTTAGCTGCCAATGTGAAGTAGGGAAATAGAGATAGCTACAGAAGACACACTCAGAGGTATAAGACACACCTGCTGCTCACACTCGAGTGAGTTAGAAAATGACTGCTCGCACTTCATGGTGCAGTTTATGGAAGACTTCGCTACAAAGGGGGACAGAGCTGCTAACGTGCCAGACACAGAGATGGATACCTCTACAGACAGACAGCCTCTTCTTTACAGTAGGTTTCTGTCTGTTACACACACCTGACAACAGGATCATCTCCTGTTTACTCTGCGGCAAGTGTTGTATGTCCACACCTTCGTTTACACTTTGTTTCTCGGTCTCTGTCTGTCTGGTTTCCCCCCATTTAAGTATTTTGTGGAGAGCACTATTGTTAAATATTACAGTATACTTATAACCACGGGTTTGCTTGTGTGTTGAATGTCTACATAGCAAATGTTTAGGCTGGATTGTTAGGTTTCTGTACTTTTAAGCAACAGATGGTGAATACAGTAGATCTGGTCCTGGACTTAAGTTCTCCATTTTAAAGCAACAGTCTGTTATTTCTAGCTCATTTGCTCGAGGTGTGCTGTGTTGCCTCTGGCAGGGAATGAGACATTAGGTAAAACCTGTTTGAGTGTGGACACAGTTGAATGATGTGGTGGGTTTGCCTAACTGTTTACGACATGCACACCTCTCTTTTATTCCCCCTTGTTTTTTTTTTTTTGTTTTTTTTTTGCAAACTCTTTTAACAGCTGTGAGGAGCACTGTGTGGGGCACCTGGGGGCAGAGATGTTTTTCTCTATGCTCTATAACACTACAGTCCTGTTGTTTATTGTGTGAATGTAAAGGGTTAGCAGATATCTGGTAAATGCAACACAGATGTTTTTATTTGGCGTTTGTGTTTACTTGCTGTCACTGTCATTTATTTATACACACACACTTACACTAGCCATACTGCACTGCTCTGTGTGTGTGTGCAGGAGCTTGAGAAGAGGAGGAGGGTAGAAGATGCCTACAAGTGTGCTATTCACGAACTGAAGAAAAAGTCACACTACGGAGGCCCAGACTATGAGGCAAGATGGAATTAGATAAACTAAATGGAGCAGAAACGGCTGGATAAACCACAGCAGAATGATTCCTTGACTTTGTCTTACAAGTCCCAACATGTGCATTTTTATCTTTCTCCACCGTGATCACTGCTGTTCTTATGGGGTTCCTTTGTTTGCTGTTGGATCTTCACAGGAGGGGCCAAACAGTCTGATCAATGAAGACGAGTTTTTTGATGCAGTGGAAGCTGCATTGGACAGACAAGACAAGATAGAGGAGCAGGTGTGATTTTTGTAAAATGTCCTGTACAGTGTGGATATATAAAACAATAATTGATTTAGCTTAGAAGGTAATTTGAATTTCTCTTGTTCCTCTCTTCCTCGTCTTTCTCTTTCTTCTTCTGGAAAAAATACTGAAGCAGTTACGTACATTACCTGTCCAGTGTTTATCTTCTTAATCTCTCTCTTACCAACCTTCTACTATGTGTCCCTCAGTGTCAATCAGAGAAGGTCAGGATATCTCAGTCTTCTGCAGTTACTCCTGGAGACGCCTTCTCCATCGGTACACACCGATTTGCCAACAAGGTGCTGAACACATTTCTTATGTTCCCTTTAATGTGCTCCTTATTTTCATTCTGTTCTCATTTAAGGCTACAAATTGCTCCTCTCTTCTATGAGTCATCCATCCTCTTTGAAGCCTAATGTGACCTGTCTGTAAAGCCGACTTTTCTGAACTTGATCTGTCCACTCAGAGAATCAGTTTGTGCTCATTTCCATACTTTAGGAGCTTACGTAATACGTTCATATGAAATGCTACTTGAGCAGGTTGTGATTGTGTGCTTTGGTCTGCTGCAGCGGGGCCTCTTTGGGTTTCATTCTTTATTTCTTTCTCTTTCAACCCTCTTTCTGCTGTACAGCTTCATAGTCATTCTTCTTCACTGTCCTCCGCTGAGCTGGTCAGTGCTTTGGATGACATTCACAGATTCAGCGCTCAGGTACTGTATCAGGTCAACAGAGAGCGAAAAAAAAAAACAGAGAAAAAAAAACCTGGTTGGACAATATTGAAATTCCTAGAAAGACTAACAGGTTGTTTTCATCAATGGCTATCATAAATCTAATGCTGCATTGCTGGAATGTAGTGGAACCTCTTCATTTCCGGTTCCAAACATCGCTCTGTCTTCCTGAGCATGCACAAACAGGAATCCAGGCTGTCCATAGCACATTACTGGGATGTTTATGTTGAATAATAATTTAACACATAACCGCCCACACAGGATCATGTGTTAAATACGTATTTGGTTACTGCTCAGAGTGTAATAGATATGCTAAAGGAATTCCTAAGGTTCTGAGAGCGAAATAGTTTTCGCTTTTTGCTTGTTATCATAACCTCTGTAACAAAATACCGGCACAGGTGCTCGATGTGTTGATTGCTCAAGACTGTAAATCATTAAACTTAAGCGTAGCACCACTTAATACATTCTTTTTCTATGAGCAGTGAGCTTTTTCAAAGCATGTCCTCAAATAGCCAGGTAGAAGAACAGTAAATGACTCTCTAGCATATGAATTTAATCAATATCTGTCTTGTCTCTTAGGTGGAGGAGATGGTGCAGAATCATATGACTTACTCTCTTCAGGATGTGGGCGGAGATGCCAACTGGCAGTTGGTAATAGAAGAGGGAGAGATGAAGGTGAGTATAGAGGAGAGAAGCTGCTTATGAATCATTTCCCTTGTTTGCTAGCTCTGAATATTTTAAATCTCATTCACTTTTTAAAAGGTACAGTTGTTGCAGTAGAAGCACCCACAGATCAGAAGCAGGGAAAGTGTATCAGCTAAAAGGATTCGTGTCACAGTGGAAGTAAAAAAGAATCCATAAAATCTGTAAAATAAGTCGTCAGTACTGTAAAATTTTAATTAAATATAGCACCTGAGTGCGTCTACTTAGTTACTTTACACCACTGTCAACTCCACGGATTCAAAAATACATTTATTTCACATTTTCTTACATTTTCAAACAAGAAGGATCAGCTGTTATCAGTGACTGGTAAAATTAAGAGGATCCCACAAGATGTGTTTTGAAGTGAGGTTGTGCAAATAAGCACTGATATAGCACTGATTTGTTCTGTCTCACGCTCTGCACTGTGTGGAACAGGTGTACAGGAGAGAGGTGGAGGAGAACGGTATCGTCCTGGATCCTCTCAAAGCTACACATTCTGTGAAGGGGGTGACGGGACACGAGGTTTGCCACTACTTTTGGGACACAGATGTCCGAATGGACTGGGAGAGTAAGTTCACTATGTCAGAAGTTCCCATCATGTAAACACTGTTTGACTTTCTCGGTTTCAATGTCATGACCTGCCTGAACTCTCCCTCCCTCAGCCACCATCGAAAATTTCAACGTGGTGGAAACGCTCTCGGAAAATGCCATCATTGTTTACCAGACGCACAAGGTAAAATGACTTCATGATGGTTTTAATCGTTGCTGAAACGTGTTGTCTAGTATTTGATCAGTAATCAGATCCTGTTTGATTCCCCCCTGAATGTGTCTGGGTATGTTTCAGAGAGTGTGGCCTGCCTCTCAGAGAGATGTGCTCTACGTGTCAGCCATCAGGAAGATCATGGCGACAAACGAAAATGATCCCGACACATGGCTGGTTTGCAACTTCTCTGTGGACCACAACAATGCCCCTGTAAGATGACTGTATTACACCTATTCTTATCATGCGGTATTGCAAGTGAGCGTCTAATGTGTTGAAAACTATTCAGTGAACATACTGCTTGGCATATTTTTATATACGGTGCACTCAGAAAGTATTCAGACCCCTTCACTTTTTATGTTGAAACTATATGCTTTTTTTTCCTCATCAGTCTGCACTCAGTGCCCTATAATGACAAAGTGAAAATTGAAATCTGTTTTGGCTTTGTCATAATGGGGCAGCGAGTGTAGACTGATGGAAAATGGAATATAACTAATTTTAGCATAAGGCTGCAACATGACTAAATGTGGAAAAAGTGAATTATAACTACAAATATATAACTACAAATGTCCTTCAGTCGAACAAAGCCTTTTAAGTGTAAATGGAAGAAACCGTAGTTTTCAGCCTCTCCACCTCAGTCACTTTGTCAAATCGGCTACAGTGCGTTTGGTTTTACTTTCAGGCCACAAATCGGTGTGTTCGTGCAAAAATCAATGTCGCCATGATCTGCCAGACGCTGGTCAGCCCTCCAGAGGGTGATAAAGAGATCAGCAGAGACAACATCCTTTGTAAGATCACATATGTTGCCAATGGTAAGTGCCTCTCCAGCCTCAGTGTGTATACTCTAGGCAAGAGCAGCAGTCAACAAAACAAAGCCACTCTGTCAACATCAGACTAACTGTAATCTGCCTGCAGGTGCCTCAAGCCAACTGTAAATATCAGAAGGATGTGTTAAGCTGAGCTGTAACCTTTAATCATTTGGGGTCAAACTAAGAAAAACCCAGTGAATATCCTAGACTACAGAGGACAAACTAATGAAAGCATTAACAGTATAACTTAATACTACACTATCTGATATTCAGGCTAATGCCCCCCCCCCCCCCCCCCCCCCCCCCCAGACTTCCTGTAGACGAGGAAATTGTGAGATAAAACTGCGCTGGGAATCCTGAGCCAGTTCATTGTTAGAGAAGCCAGCCAGGTCATGGGAGTTCATTTGAAAAAAAAAAAATAAGGAAAAAAAAAATCCTTGCCTCTCACCAGAGGGCACCCAAGACCACAGATTAGCACATAAGCCCAGGTTTCCTGATGATTTCTCCTCCGTGCGGCTGCAGTAAACCCAGGAGGCTGGGCTCCAGCCTCAGTCCTCAGAGCCGTGGCCAAGAGAGAGTATCCCAAGTTCCTCAAACGCTTCACCTCCTACGTCCAGGAGAAAACTGCTGGGAAATCCATCCTCTTCTGAACACAAAGAGGTAACCAGGAACCGTAACACATCTTGCTTTAGAACTGAAAAAGCCAGCAGACGTACATATGGTATTAATTCAGTTTCGTTCATTATTAACTTTTAATCTTCCTTCTTGTCTCAGGCTTGCCGAAGGCCGAGGTTGCCCATCAGAGAAACTACATCGTTCAGCGTTGAACAGGCTCCCGTTAACTACATGATCCACTCACCTGACAATTAGAACGTGTTTTCAGACTACTACATGCAGGACACCATATCATCTACAGTATACCTGCTTGTAGAGGAGACTGGTTTTACAGCTTTAATCCATCAGTAGTTCTCATCCATGCCACCTTATAATGGCTTAACACCATCTGTTGGTCATGGGTACACTTGTATGTAAATTGAAGAGTCTCCTAAGTGGTTTTTGAATTGTTACCAATTATTTGCTCTTTTTTTTTTGTAAATTGTTTTGTACATTTCTTATGATTACATACTTCTTGACTTTTTTTGGGGTTTGCTTTAATCACTAGTATTACAGCTACTTGTTTTGCTGCTGCTAAAGTGACTACCATGAGTGAGGAAAGTAGATATTGACAGGAAAAGCATTGATGAGGTGTGGTACAGTGTCTCCTCTTTCTTGCCTTCTCCTGTCCCTCTAGTGATGACTCGCTTTGCAGTTTGATGGAGGGTCAGAGCCTAAAGCTTTGAAATCTTTATATTTCTAGATTGTTATACAGTAGATTTCGGAAAGCACCGTGGACACAATGTATTGTACAGAGAAAACAAGAGTAAGTTTTCAGTTAGTTTACCAGTGTGAGAAATGTGAATTGACTGTTAAACGCTTGAATTTGATGACTGTAAAGGGCCAAGGAAACCCAAAGTGGGAGATGAAGAGAATTTTCTAAGTCTAATGAACTCATATTGAACAATATTTTTTTGACATTGTTGAACTGATAATCAGTAATTGGATAATTTTGATGTAGGTGACACCTTCCAAATGACCAGCCATAGGGACTGAAATAAAGAGCCTCTCTTTCACTGAAAGATGAGTGGCTACATTTTGCACAACCCTGGTTGTTTTTCAGCCCCTGATGAAGCAAAAAAAAAAAAACAATAAGAGGAAATCTGCCCATTCATGAGTGAGGTTTGTAAATTAGTCCTGCTGCTTCTCTGCAGGATAAGGTAAAGCTGTAAAATGTTGAGTAGGATATCATTTACTCCCTACATGCTCAGTTATACTCTAACATTACATTTCACATGCCACACTACACTACAGTGCAGTTACCTCCTGCCCTTTGACTGATAAACTACCCCTAGAATGCCTTAGATACCAGGATGAAACCTAAAAATCCTGGCTTTCTCTTCTGTACAGCCACCAGATGTGCATTTATATCAACACTGAAATGAAGCAGAGGGAGGGGGAGGGAGGGTCAGCATTTCACATCATCTTACCTCAAGATTTATATTTACTTTAGAGATTGTGTTTAATGCCATCAAAAGTTGGGAGTTTTGCAATCAGAAGATCTGCATGCTTAAAAATGTAACCATCAGATTTTCGGCCTAAGGGGTCAGAGGTTAGGAAGGATGTGGAGAATAGATTTGCTGATGATTACAAAAGCTAGATCTGTGACTAATGTCAGCTGAAGAATGCATTTAGTGTTTTTAATTTTGATATTTTGTCAGTAATCTACACACTTTGTATATTTCTAAGTTGTACATCAGAAGTGTTATTATTTGCACTAAATGTAATGGAATTTGACAATGTTCTGTAAATTAAAATTGTTACACGACAGAGTCGAATAAGTGTACTACTGTTTTAGTTACTAAACTGAGAAACTGAGGGTAGTTCCTGTAAAATCTCCCAAATTCAACTATTAACTTATGCACACATACACAGTGATATGGAAAGAGATAATGTTAAATCTTGGGAACACTGAAAAGCGCTGCTTCAGACGCTAAAGTTACTAAACACAAATGGAAACTGAATTTTAGCTGTTTATTTATAGGAGTCTCTATATAAATATGCATTGTCTTTACATTCAGCGATTAAAGTACTTTTTCAGCAAATGGTAAAATATTGAAATTTACATAAATTATGGTCTCAACTGACGTGATCGTGGAATTCAACATTTATAGTTGGATAAGGTCTTGATGAAGAGGTATCAGACGGCTTCTAAGTGTAGGATGCATGTGTCAAAACTTCTTGAAGAGGACACACTTATTCAGTATCAAAGGATATCCTGAGTAAAAGCATCTTCAGTCATGACGCAAACCTCACAAAACTAGTAGCTCCACATCAAAAATGATCTATGATGTTCCTTCACTGTCTCTGTACATGTAGTATCGATGACTTACAGAGGTGTGCATTTGTAGAGTAAAAATAGAGAGAGAAAAAAAGTGCATATTCACACGTCCAAATCTGTGCTTATATCAGGTAGCCCACCCACCTAAGCAATGTCCTCAGAGAAAAATATTTCTTACAGTAATCATAACCAATGTCAAAAGTGCCTTTTCATGAAGAGCGAGAGCATCGTCCCTCCGCTCTGTGCTTCATCCGAGAGCCCGTAACTGTCTTTCATCACTTCACTTTCCAGCAGCCCCTTCGCCGGGGCTTCAGGTTCGTGTCAGGACAGCAGGAGACAGGTAACAGCCCAGTTAGGAAAAGGTGGCCACTTTAACCGCGTCTCAGTCTTGTGTGTTTGGGTGCGGTGGCTTCAGAATCAAGTCTGTTCATATGAGTCTATCCTCATCCACATTGGCTGCGGCTACGAGCTGGCTTGTGTCGTTTGTGTGACACTGTCACGTCCTCCTTCATCGGGGACAAAGATGCCGTCATAAATTCACTGTAAACATTTTTCATCGGATCAGCAACTAATCCAGTTGCGAGCTTTGAAAGTGTCTTTCATTTCTTTCTGATCAGCGCAACATTTAAATAAATGTATGATTTGTATCTAGCCTCTCCTCCTATGTATATGTAGTAAATATTTAGTTCTTTGTGTGAGCCATGAAAACAGGATACATATATAAAACTTAATGGCACTGCATTGACACATGCTCTGAAAAAAAAAAAAGCGACACTCAGTTCAGCCTGATGTTCATCACATTACATGATATGTCACACAGTTCCTGCAGATGTCCATCGCTGTGACTTTGTCTGTGTCTTCTTTTAGTCCGTCAACCGGTGGAGAATCTCAGTCTTTTTATGTCTTGGCAATACAAGTGGCAACATGGATCTAGCAGCACTTGAAGTGGAGTTAAAGGGCCAGCCCGGCCTGTCCAATGGAGTGCGGCGATTGTCTTATGATTGGCAGGAGGAAATGATGGTTGTAAAGCTGCTGTTTTCACTGTACGGGAGAAGAGAGGAAAGAAAAAAAAGATTCATAATGAAGTTTAGGCCTTTTTTTTTCTTAACATGGACTAAAACATGCATAAGAACAGATAACTAATATCCGAAAAGCTTGGGAGGATGAAACAAGTCACAAATTCCCTGAAATTATAGATGGAGGAACGACTCACCAAGTAGACATCGAGAACGGATCCGTCATCGCGGTCTATGTCCACATCCATGATGCTCTGCTCTGAAGTGAGGCAGATAGCGCTGTCCTCCAGGGTAAATGTGGAGCTGGATGCAACGTCATCTCTGAAACAGAAAAAGATTTTTCCTATTAACCTATGTAGCAGACAGCCCTGAGTGTCTATTGTCTGGGTGCAAGGCAGTTAAAGTAAAGCAGCTGTATAAACAGTGTTGTGAAAACTGATGAAAAACATACTCTCTAGAAACAAATCACACACTATTGCGGAGACTCTGACATCAAAGAGGCAAAGACAGGAGCCGGCTGAGAACAGGATGGGAAGAAATCTGTCTGGTGTCGGGCCAGCTGAGGCCTCGGCTGAGAGGCGCATAGTCTCAGAAATGTCTCACAGGAAATGAACAAAATCTCCTCAAGCCTGTCCTGATTTGACCACAATGACGAAGTTAAAATGGGGAAAGTGGGGGGGTGATGTGTTCTACAAATGATCACATGTAGAATAGAAGAGAAGAATCAAGTTAAGAATTGAGGTTTTCTAGGAAATTGCACAAATTAAATTTCAGCACATTTTTGGTTTCAGCTCGGGGGAAGAAATTCATCACTAGCTCTCTGTCCAAATTCGTAGACAAAATAAGAAATGACATCAACATTTCGGTGTCAAGACGAACTAAAACTAGCAGCCCGCAGAGCCATCACCTGCTCTGTGATGGACGTGGTGTTTTTATCTCCATGCAGCCAATGCAAATGCATGGGAAACATGGACAAGACTAAAACTCAGACTAAATAAGAAGCATAAAACAAGCAACACACCAAAGTACTTCAGTGATGAAATACGGTGCACTCTGAGACTGCATCAGTCATCAAACATAAGGCTTTAAATGTAGCTTTAAGATCAGGAGACAGTGAAACCTTGCTCATACTCCTTTCTTCTCCAGCTCTGGTTCAACCACCAGGGGGCAATGAGAGCCCTTTTAATTATATGTACATCAGGTGACTCCCTGATAAATTCAGGAATGTGTTTTTGACTCTTTTATGACATGTGACTGACCACTTTTTGTGTCCAAAGTCAGCTGAAGGCCAGGTAGAGAAAGCAGCAGAGAAGTACAATTGTACACACAGATGGCTAAAGCGAGAGCTGCATGTAAAAACACCCGCTTTGCTTCAGAGCAATCCTGCCATCAAACACCACAACACAAGGTGTTACGACTGCAACAGACAAACCAGCTGTCAGACGGGGATTATTGTCGGTGGATGCACAGTGTCCACCGCACCGCTTGTCCTCTTTTGTCACAGTCTTTCTGCGGCATAATGGCACAAAGTAAGACAGTGTCAAAGCCGCTGTTTAAATATTTATGAAAAGAGTTGACAGAACCGTGTCAGGGCAGCAGCAGGTGACTGATGAGGGGACAAGACCGGACAAGTCACACAATGGAGCCTCAGAGAGCAAGCAGAACCTGACACTGCTGGACAGGAGGAGAGGTGAAAGATGGAAAACATGAAGAGGTCAGAGGACAAAGTGTTCAGAAGCTTCTAGAAAGAGGGAGAATGAAACTGTCCTTCACTAACAACCAGATGATGAAGTGAAGTGGATAAACAGTGGGTTACAGGTGTAATAAAAACCTGTTAATGTAAAACACTGCTTATTATTACATAATGTACAGTGCAATTTGATCAGATTTTGCAATATAATATTAGGCAATGCCTTATAAAGGTCTTCATTTATTGCTAAACAATGTACTATTAAATAAATGAATCTGTAAGAACTGCAGGTTAATGAAATAAAGTCAAATCAAATAAGTAACAAAGTAAAAACAAATATTGCTTTTTTAATTAAAAGATGTGTGTAGTTCTTCTGGAGCACGTCTTCCCTGACTAATTGTACCCACCATTACAACTCTCATCCTTTGACTGTACTCTCCATATGTTGTGTGGGAAGTGTGTGTGTATGTGTACGTGTGTGGGACGCATGTTGCCAAGCCAGCTGAATAATCTACTCCATGACGCACGTGCCCAATAAGACCATGTGACGAAAGCACACAGGTGACAATAACGTGGGCGTGTGTGAAAGTGCGTGTAGGGCGTGGCAACATTTACAAGCCTTCCTTCTCGATCTCAGGGCCACAATGTGTACAGGTGCCTTGCGTAATGGTTTTAAGGCGTTCCACCCCTAAAGCAACTCAGGGTGTGATGATAGAATTAAAGCAACCAGAGAGAGTAAAAGGTAAAACAATTAGACACCGTACCTCTCCTCTGTTTGGTTGTCCACGTTGACAAAGATGGAGGAGGTGGAAATGGTTCCCATGGAGGAGCCCTCGTAGAACGACGCGTTGGCAGGGACCAGATCAGGGCGCAGGTATGAGCCGAACACAGCTGCGGAGACATTATACAACTTTTGAATTTTGTTTGTAAAATCTGTGGCAGGTGCCTTTTAACTGAGAAAATACACATCAACCGACACTCACGCCCACAGCCACGAATGCCCCATTAGTCAATCACTATGATCAATACAGCTGTATTGATCAAAACGTAAAGCTGTCACTGGATCATCCACAGAGGAAAGAACAAATGGTTCTTATAAAGCTTAAGCAAGCCTAATGGCTGAGACAAGGCAGGGCATGAGACTTTGATTTAAGCTAATTGATTAAATGGTGCCAATAAAACTGATATACAGTATATTTTGTGTATCAACCTCACACTCCAGCATAAAACAGATTTCCTCTGTCCCCTTTGAGACTGGTTTAGTGTCCATAAAGAGAGCTTTAGGAAGTGCAATGATCCACAATGCTTTATTGCATACTGAGTCACAGCAGGGGACACTAGTGGGAGAGCACTCTGGTTGTAAAGAGAAAGAGGACACACGACCCCATGACTTGTCTTTCTGCACCACACCCTTGTATTTTCCGGCGTAGCGTTGGCTAACACTCCTTCGTCATATCAAACCCAAAGGTCAGACGCTGCTGCTGCTGATTTTGCTGACATGTTCACCCTTTATGGTCTTTAACGCCCGATTCAAACACCTTCCTGTACAGGGGTCAGGCGGCGATAAAGAGAGAGAGCGCTGAGAGGAGGAGAGGATAACATGCTTAAAACCACATATCTCTTTTATGACCCATGCCCTCTGGACACACACAGGCGCAAATTCTGTATCTGAATGGACACTAGCAACAAGGTAGCCGCTGTTTTCTTTCAATTAAAGCCAAGCACTGTGTCAGCCAGTGACAGCTTCTCCCCCGGCGTCCTGAGGAGGACAGCATTTTTATGGCTGAATGCAAGTGGCTGTTTATGAGCCTCAAGTGTTTCTAAAAAGCTTTAAAAAGCCACAAAAAGTGGAAAATGGCTGAGAATTAAACGGCAGATTAGGAGGCAGTTTAGAGACGGTGAGGATAATGGTGAAATGGCAAGTTTGTTTACGGTAAAATTGTTTAGGTTTTGAGTTTCAAAACAATCTCATTAATTATTTAGACACTTCTGTGAACCATCCCTGAAAGTTGTTCAACATCCAGGATACGCTGCCTTACAAACTACGTGGAAAAAAACTGCTTCACAGTGAACCTCGAGCTGTCACGGTCAGAGTGAGCTTTTCCTAGAAAGTTGCTGTTTCGTGTACCTTTTCCATCCAGACTGGCGAGGCTGCGGGCTCCTCCCAGCCTGTCCCTCCTGTCCTCCTCGTTCCTCTCATCCGCCTGCGATGAAAGGATCTCCTGAGAGGACGACTTCAGAGCCGGGATGGAAGTGCGAGTCCTCTTTGAAGGGGAGAATCGAATTGCTGCGGAGCAAAAACAGAGGAGCACATGAGTCAGGGAAAGAAAAGAAAAGAGAAAGATCAAGATTCAGGGAAGCAGAGGCAGAAGACGCAAGAGGAGAAGATAATTGGAGGAGATATCCTGACTGAAGCAATGTTCACACACAGTCAAACTCCAATGCTTTGCCTTCACAATTCTGCACACAGTGGATCATGTGCCTCAAATGCTTATCCAACAGCTATCTATGGAAGACAATGACAGGCAAGAAAAGGGAGGACAATAGAAGGAAACAATATTCCAGTTAAATGTTTAAGGTAAGAGAAATGAGTTACCGTTGATCTAATTATGCTACAATGACACGCAAATGCCTGGTAATCCACAATAGCAACTGCCCACAAATTCACTCTCCTTATCAGATCAGGATTTCCTACTTTCCACTTCCCATTGCTGCCCCTTTCCCTTTGCTTATGGGGAAGGTGGGCTACCCCCCCTCCCCCCCCCACCCCCCACCCTGCCCCATGTGTGACCGCGATCAACCTGCAGACTTACGCTGAGTCTTCCTGAAGACCCTTGTGCTCATGAACTTGAGGAAGCGGCTGGCATAAAAGCCAGGGCGGTGCACCGAGACGGAGTCCTGGGGGACAGGCAGAGAAAATGCTTTTATTAGACTGGAGACTTAAAGAGTATGTGTCCAAACAAGAGGCTCTTTCATAAAAGCGGCAGTGTCAGATTGGAGAAAACTATCAACTTACACCATCGTACACCAGGGCTTTCCACGAGTGTTCCAATTTTTTAATGAACCTGGGGGAGACACAAGACAAGAAGAGGCCTTGTCACAAATGTATCCGCTTACACAACAACTTCCCCTTTATGCTTGATCAAACCTGAGACACTTCCCTTTTGACGCAACGTAAACTAAGGTTGTTTTCTAGAATTTTAGCAGAACATACAATGGTGTTTTATGTTATGTAACATTTACCCTTTAAGGTTTGTTTCTGAGCGAGGGAAGCTAGCAGGAGCTAACTTCCTCCCTGACCCGATGTCACCTCTTTCACTTGGTGCGCATTTGATGCCTCGACCAAACAGGGCGAAGATTTATTTTAAATTCCCTCAGGTCTGAAAAGCAGATGAGCCAAAAAGCTTCATCCCCCTGACTCACTGCTTGCTCTCAGGACAAAAACAAAACAAAACAAAACAAATAAAATGTAAATAACTGCTGTGTCCATTTAAGCTTGAGTCCTTTTAGGAGTGTGGTAAAGTGGCTTGTAGCTCTTTCCGTCAATGCAGGGTGATAATTTAACATTAAGAGGATCTTGTCGTAAGGCGCGCACCAACCGAAGCAGCTACTCAGAGAGAATCACAGCATGCTGCCATACTCAACTATTCATGCACAGTGCCTCTTAATAGCCATCTTTATTGGTTACTGATGAGACATTCTACTTTTCAGACACTGAGACAGACATATCTGCAGATCACACAGTTCTATTTAAATGGGTTTCATGGCCTCAAAATGCGTGAATTAGTGAATTTTCTAATCAGCAATAATAAGAAAGAACCAGTTTTAAGCATCAGCACATCTGACAGCAGGTGTATGTAATCTCCTAAAGACCAGTACCTGTATGACTGTAGAATATCTATGATACCCAGGAAGATGAGCAGCTTTTCTTCTTTGTGTGTTTTGGCAGGGATGCCACCCATCCTAAAACAGAGATAAAACACATCAGCAGTCAGAGACTAGGGACTGTTCTTCCTCTGCAGTGCTTGAAACACTGTTCAAATAAAGGCAATATACCTCCGCACTTTTACAAGTGTTTGTAAAAGAGGCACTTACAGTATTTACATTCATGTGTGTTGCTGTAAATATGGAGAACAGTGGCTGTGTTTGTATTTGTGTAGCTATGGTTATATGAGAGCCTGACTGTGTGGATACTGTTTGAGTGTCCTGTGCAAGGTAGGAGCCTGGTTGTATAACTGTGTCTGTGAGAGAAAAGGTGGGGATTAAGGGACAGACAAAGGCAGAGTGTGTATGCCCAAATTTGTGCGCATGTGTGTTTTCCCCCAACTGAGCCAACTCACGTGTCGTCCGTGGTGAGGGCTTCAGCTGCCTTGCCGTCTCCCTGGATAGACTCCATGGCAGTGGAGTAAAGGACCCTCTGACCGACAGGTCTCCTACCGTCGCCCCCTGCCTGGCCCGACTCGCCCCCCTCTCTCTGGCTCTGGTCCAGGACATGGACACCCAGCAGTAGGCTGTAGTCCATGATCTTAAAACTCTCCAGCACCTAAGACAAGTTACAAGAAAGGATAGAATATTTCACATTTTCTATAACTTGTTTGAACACTGAAGAAATATATTTCCTGGCCTGGACGCTTCACCTTCAACTCCCCGACAGTAAACACAGCAACACTATGAAGTGTTTTGAAAAACACATTTTTTTTCCCCTCCAAAAACACTTTCATCACCCAACAAGTTTCAGACTCAAAGACCAGAAACCTAGCAAAAGGAAATCTCTGTTTAAACCAGTTTTGAGCTAAATAAACAAGGTGTTTCTCCACAGCGAGCCAAGTGTTACACATTGACCTGTCTGAGGAGCCTTTTGCCCAGTTTCCCAGAGGCTCCGCGACTTCACGTCTCCTGGTACTCAAGAAAAGCAGTGTTGTGGCAAGACAAGGGCAGAAAGAGAGAGAGAGAGGGAGAGAGAGAGAGAGAGAGAGAGAGAGAGAGAGAGAGAGAGAGAGAGAGAGAGAGAGAGAGAGGGACAGGCGCTTGATCTGATAATGGGACCAGGGTCACTGCCAGGTAGCCAGGCTCATCTTATGACCTAGACTGAAAAAAATCTATTCTAAGGATTTATAATTCTGGACATGAAGATATTTACTTCTGCAAATACACGATCTGTTCAATCCCTTCAGCCTCCTCAGATCAGAAAACAAGAATAAAAAATTCATGTAACCCTCACAAAAAAAGACAGATAAAGAGTTTGTCATTGTGATCTTAGACATTCTGATCTATGGTCCATAAATAACAGGAAAAAAAAACTTCTGATGTAATCAACGGGAGCTGTGACCCAGAATCCAGAGAAAACTGGCCTATTTTTGTCAAGAATGTGAGACCAATAGTGTTTCATAGGTTGACCTACAATTTCCTCTTATCTTTCTCCAGATAATTTGTTTTCAATGCATAGTCAAAGAAGACATTCGTTGTGTCAGTTGTAAATTCGGTTTGCATCTGCAACAGACAGCACTGATGCATAAAGTCGTAGCCACACACATGCATACAAACACACAAACACAAAATAGACTTAATGACTGATTCAGACAAACAGTGGGGCTTTTGTCTGAGCGTTGCCTGTTCCATATCAACGATTTGCATCCCTTCACTCGAACTCCCCCAGCCTATTCAAACAGCAGCCATTTTGAATAGAGACAGGCACACCAGGCTGCCTACAGAAGGCCATTGCTGTGTGTCCTGGCCCCAGCTTTCTCAGGCAAACAATCAAACCATCACAACAGAAAGAAAACAGCTGCATTTTTATTGATGTTTGTGCTAAAGAGTTTCTTTGGATTCAGGAAAAGGATGTTTGTATGTACAGGGGCAGAAAAATATCAGTGTGGTGTGTAGAATACTGCTGATCCACAGAGGCATAACAGCCAAGTGTTTGGGTCTCTCCCCTGGACAACCTGCCCTCTGCTCTCATTTCAAACACAGCTCAGTTTCCTTACAGTGAATGGGAAAGGCTAGTCCTAACACTCCTGTAGGAAGTGAGCTTTGCCACCTCAGCTTCTGATCTTCAGCAAATCTCTGATTTCTGTTTCTCAGTATATTCCACCCTGTAGCACTCCTCCACCCAGCTCTCTCTGTGCCAGCCTGGCTGTAGATTTCCCCACAGCGCTGGCTGGCGTGACGCTAATACACTGCAAGCTTTCTTAAGTATGAGGCTGTCTGCTGAAAAGACAGAACACAGAGCCTCTTACACTCCCTTCTGGCCCCAGCTGACGCATTGGTCCTGGGTATATACGCTGACTCTGTGTCCACTTAGCATCACGGGGATGTTTCTGCTAAAGTAAGTCAAGACAAGACAAAGTTTATTATAGCCACAAATCACAAAGTACGTCTCAGAGTAATCATCTATAATTCATGAGTACAACCTGCTGCACACAACAAATTAGACACGTGGCTTTTAAATTTGTCATTTGTTCAGACTTGTATAAATCCATTACCAGACTTTAAATTAAGCAGCACTGTTTCATAAAACTTCTAGATTTTGGCATCTTCACCTTTTTCATCTTCTGTTCCTGATAAAATTTGCTCCAAAAAAAAAAGCTCATCTTGCAACAACTATAAAAATCTAATTTTAAAACAATGTAAAAATCTCTAATTTTTTCTCTCTGTTTATTCTCTTTAACAGTGTAACATAAACATGAACATTAAGTTTCACAAATGTGGAGTTTATTGCAGGACCACTGTATGAGATTGTACACAGGCGCCTTATAAACTGGAGAGGCAAGGATAAGACCTAAAAAACGTATGGCATTTTTTTGTACACCAAGCACAAAAGAGAAAATAATCAATGGATTCATCGCTTACATAAATAATCATTAGTTGCAGCCCGAAACCAGAGTAATTAACAGGTTTAAGCTGTGTCTTGTGGAGAAAACAGTGGTGTGACTGTGGTCAAGGATCCTGTCCTTGCTGGACAGTCTTGCTGACTTTCAACTGCAAGGTCACAGCCTGGGTTTTCTGAAGCTGAGAGAGAGAGAGAGAAGCCATTGTTGTCGCAGGATCACATGGCTGAGAAGAGGGGGGAACCATTCAGTAAATGGATGTTTATGATTGGCTACCTCTACGCAAACCATTACTGTCCTCCATTACTGTCCTCCCACCAAGCCTGCATGCATGCACTGTTTGAACCATTCCTTTTCTGCACTTTGTGTCTGAAATCAAAGGACTTCCACCTAACAAACACTCAAGCTAAGCTCTAAAAGTATCTTCATGCCATTTGGTCTGGGTTGTCCTCAAGATGCAGAGGTCTCTGCTATCAAACAAGTGTTGTGAACAAAACTGTCTCAACAGCTTGACATCAGCATCACGTACAGTCACTGTAATGCAACAGGGTCGTGCTTCTCTTCTCTGTTGCTCTCTGTTACCAATCACAAACACACACTAAATCTACAACAAACCCTCTCTGTCTCACTCTCTCTGTACAGTAGAGTTTAACATAAATTATTAATGCCCTGGGTTGTTTTTTCATGGGGGGGCGGGGGGTATCAGGGGAGCTGCAGAGTAATGGAGAGACGAGACTTAAAAGGAATAGAGCGTACCCTGTGTTTCTCTACAGGTGTCCCACATAGCAGAAATATCTGATTCTCTCAAAACCATTGCAGATACCCCTCTTCCTCTCAATGCTCTGCTTTCAGCTTCAACTTAACTGTAACCTCCCACATTCCCATGGAATAGAAATCACATCACTCTCTGGAAAAATAGCTAAAATTTATTTTTCAGGTGTCACCACATGTACTTTTACAGGACAAAAGTCCCCTTCCCACTTCCTCGCTCCCTCCACACCCCTCACCCCCTGTTGCTTGGCTTCTGCCGACCCCTCCTCTGTGTTTTGGTCGGCGGCCTCTCCTGGGGTGACGGGGTTAGCTGCTTACTCATGGAAATGGACAGAGATTCTGCTTAGAGGGCAGTTTGTTTCCCGCTCAGGAGGCAAACGCAGGAAGCCATGACAATAACAAACTGCACAGCACAGAGTCTCTAACAGCTGCTGTTCAACAATCTCACTTCCATGTATCCAGCCACACACGCCTCCCCACATACTGTACTTTGTATATACAATATGTAGCACACTGAGGCCTGTACCTGCACACATACCAGGTGGACAACGCACATCTCGGGTACATTTGGGCAAGGCTGTAAATGTGAGTGTGCTGCCAGGTTAAACATTAAGTAAGCACTGACTTAGCGAGAGAGGAGGATGTCATTCTGTCTGCAATCTGCTTAAGAAAACATTAAAAAGAAAACAGAGAACACTGAGAGTGTCAGGATATTGGTTAATGATGATGAGAAGGGCCATAACCCGAGGAGATGACTTGAACTTTGTCTGAATTTCTGGAAATCTCACTCTAACCCAACATCACAAGACCTACGTTTGTCCAAAAGCTTGGGGTCGAGATACTGCTTGACTTAAAAGGTGAGAAAGCAACAGCTGTTCACACCTGTTTACACACCTTTACTGAAAGGACTCTCTGAGGATACACTTCCCTGAAAGAGTGTCGCTAAACCATTAACTAGTCCGGCAGAACGAGAAAATTTACTCTTACACAAAGTAAACGTCACGTCATTTTTTGTAAAGTGTAAAAATTTGCTTTTTTATAACACACAAAGGAGAAGACAAGAGAAGAGAAGACAGGAGAAGCCATCAGGTTTAACTAAATATACCCACAGCATCACACTGTTCATTACCACTAACTCTGTTCCATACGCCATCCATCACTGGTTTGGCAATAAAAACCATCACAATTCTTCTATTCCCACATTTGCTGCGGCTGTGTAATGGAATTCATTAAGTTGTTAGCTGAATGGTGCCATGTACGGTTGCCAGGTCTGGCAGGTTGGCCATGGCCCAGCAGGAACTTGGGCAGTAAGTCTTTGTTCCTGGTCTCTGGGCCTCGTCTAATACACCAATCCACACTTAGAGTGACATCCGGGTCTGATTCCAGGTTGAATACCAGGGCACAGACCCCTTGGAGTAGTTGTGTGTAGGTGTGTGTACCGCATGTGTGTGTGCAGCTAATCTATGTCAAGCAGAACAAATGGGATTACAACACAAAGGGCTTCAGACTCTAAACCCCATCATTAGCCAGCCACTATGAGGATAAAACACCTTAAATCAGCGTCTGGAAGTCATACTGTCATCACCCATAAACCTACCCCAAGAGGTTATTCACCTTGTCCTGAGAGAACAGGGTAAGAATGTCACTGCACATTAGGAACAGCTGTATATTTAGTTTCCTGAGGATCCAAGATAAAAGATTAGATTGTAGACTGTAGATTCACAATGGTTCTGTAAAATGGTTCTAAGTTTGAACTGCTTAGGAGTGCCATATATGATACATAAGTGGATGCCCTTACTTTAGGAGTCTAGGAGCCACAGTATCTCAGTTGAGGTTTTTTTTAGAAGCGGAGAACAAAGAAATCAGCAAATCAGCTCTTCTGTTCTGTTTCTTTTGCTTTTTAAAGCCTGGAGGCTTGTTCTTTCTTAACAGTTGTGGTCTGCAAACACGTCAGCAAAATATGAAACTTTATTGCACATGGTACTTCGCTCTCCAAGCTGTTTTCACAATCGTTTCCCACTAATGTAATGTAGGTAGACGAAAAAGGATAAGAAACATTGTGATCTTTGATCTATTTCAGAAAACTAACTTTGTGCACTGTTGTCTGTTTTTAATTCTTCTAAAGGAAGTAGTGGTGGAACACCAGAGCACAAGAACATGTCTCCTATTAAACTCTTAACTATCTTCTTCCAGCCGACAGTCTCCCATCATCTGCGTTAAAATAGAGAAGCATGCAAGCCTTTAGATTGGAGGACTATCTTTGGATCAAGCTCCGAGTCTCTCACGCTACCAGGATCATGTCTTAATCACATTCAGTGTTTGGAGAGCTGTCATGTACTGAAACATAGCAGTGCAAAGCAGGGAGAACAGAGCCCGGGGCAAACTGAGAGCTTAGACTTAACACACAGTGAGTGGAAACACACTGCGGTCCCACTGGCAAACACATGGAAAATTGTCTTTTCTAAACGTTTTAAGATGCACACACACACTGTCCTAACCTTGTACACGATGTGGTTAACTTATAGAGCTGCACGCGCTGGTGTTTCAACTTCCATGATTGGTTACAGGAATGAGAGTTCGGTGATATCCCATTAACCGCTAGGTCCCTTCACCCCAGTGAACTTCCAGGTTAAAAGCAATCTGTTCTCAGTTCTGTTATGGCACATAATGTCCAAGTGGGCATTTGCTGCACACAGGTCAAAATGATTTAGTAAAGGAATGAAAAGTCAACATAAATGGCCTTTTTAAGGAAAGAAATTTGATAATAAAACAAATATCACTTTGTCCTTGCCTTCCTTGTTTGTTGCACAGCTTCCTTTTATGGAATAATAGTGATCTTCCTGGTGTGGTATGACTTTGCTATTTCCAAACCAGTTCATTGGACAGGCAGAGACATGAACGAGCACACGTATACAAAATCACCATGCTCCACACACATATTCACACACACACATTCACACACACACACACACACACACACACACACACACACACACACACACACACACACACACACAGAGCTAAACCACCTACCCGACAGTCTCTCTGCAGGGTCTTCATTAGGTTGTTGTACGTCTCTGCGTCAAAGTAAAGCCCTTCCTCGTGCATGTCCTGAAAGTCCAGATCTTTGTAGGTCGGACAGGCCTTCTCCCTCTCTTTCCTGGACGCTCGCCTCTTGTAGGTGGATCCCTTCAGGTCATATTTGTAGTGCATCTTGACAGAGCGAGGCAGCACATTGTTCATCACCACCAGTCGGATGTTGATGCCCCCGGACTGGATACAGTACAGGCCGTAAAACTTAGGAAGCAGCGTGCGTGGATTCTGGTTCAAGTTCTGTGAATTTAAACGGAGTATAGGGTCACACTGCTGTGAGCAGGATCAATGTAAACAAATGTAGTTTGTGTAGACCTGGTGCACTTCTTAACACATTACTAAGTGAGAAATAAGGAAATAGTCTGGTTGCTAATTTGTGAATGGCTGTGTTAGATTGCAAATTAACTTGATAAATATAATAGCTTTAAAGGTATTAATGTGTTTTCAGCGTCCCCTTGACTGAGCCACTTTTCACTCTGATGGTGCTTCATTATCAGCTAATGAGAATGTTCACTGCATCTCATTTAAGCCACACAAGCATCTGATGATGGGATTTGTTCAAATTTAACACTAAAACGGTTTCAGATACTCATTCAACACTCAAAAGTGGAGTTTTGCCACCTCACCAGGTGTTGGAGACATCAAGAGGTGGCAATAAGTGTCTCACCATGTAATATCCAGGCAGCAATCTCTGGAGAAACTTGGCCTCTTTGTGCTGGACGGTTTTAATGATGAACTCGTCATCGCTGGTTAGGTAGAAGAGGGAACCGCTGGCCCCCGGGTTGGCCAGCTCAATCAGAGGCTCATTTACCAGGGAGTACTGAGGAAGGAAACACATAAACAAACCATTTCACATTAAACAAAGAACAACAGCTTTAAACACATAAACTACTATAGACAAAAACACTACTCAAAGTTTATATGGAAAACATGATGAAACAACGATGCTGCACCACAGACATCTTATGTTCGTTTGTACTGCTGGAAGAAGAAAACTGTAGTAAATCTTCACTGGCCTTAAGGTATTTACAGTAAGTCATGTTACATAAAGGCCTCTATTCAAATTCTTGTTTTTGTTTTAGTAGCTTCACAAACTGCATATGGCCACCTGAGCATTACAACCATACTGTATCTGATCTGAAAACCACTAGCACAGATGCTGCTATTAAAACCCCCCCCCCACTGCATAGTCAGTGGGAGAAACAAGCATCAACAGATGCCAACACCTAGTTTTTGAGTTTAGTGGGTTAATGCAGCCCTGGCAAAGACTTTTCACAAGATCTTGCAACCTGGCTGCAGGGATTTGCTTCCATTCAGCCAGAACAACAGTAGTGAGGTCAGGCACTGATTTTTGGCAAAGAAGTCTGGTTCACATTCCAGTTCATCCTAGGGCGGTTGAGGCCAAGACTTTGAGCGGGCACTCAAGCTCTACCACAACAAAATGAGAAAATGATTTCTTTATGGGCCTGGTTTTAGGCATAGGGGAACTGTGATGTTGAAACAGAAAAGGGCTTTCCCCACACCCTTGCCATAAATTTGGAAGGACACAATTGTCTAAAATATCATTGTCTGCTGTAGCATTAATATTTTCCTTCCTAGTTGGAACTGAGGGGCCTCGCCCAAACCCTGAAAAACAGATAAGCTAAAATTACACAGAAGCACATGGTCGCCCACAGACTTCAGCGTATTTTATTAAAATGTCAATGAAAGCAACTCTCTATTGACATTTCGTTTATTGTTAGAAAAACACATTTCCTTTAACTGTGAAAGTGCCAGTTCTGCTTCACAGCAGCTGAGGGTAATAGGAGCAATTACTGCTGTGTGAACAGATCGGGAGCCTTCATTGCAACGTGACAATCAACGTGTGAGGGAGAGCCTGTGAGAGCAGCAGACTGCAGAGCAGTGTTAGATGCTAATCAGTGCGTTATGAGAGCAACATGTTCAGAGGAGAGGAGAAACACTGGAGGCATCCGCTCTCTCTCTCCCTTCAGAGACTCTACCGCTGATGACCGTCTGCAGTCACATTGACTTACCAGCACAAACACATCCGCAGTTTACTGAATTTGCATTCAGCATACTACGTGTGTGTTCTCTCTATTTTAATTAGACTTTGCTGTGTGGCTTCTGTTTGAATGAATTCATCATCCTCAAGGAAATCAATCATGAGCACCTCCTCCGAGCTGCTGTGCCTTATGTCATCCTCCCTCTACTGCTTTTGAATTTACATTGAAGTTACAGAGCCTTTTGTCTTTCACTTGTGCAGAAACAAATTTGGCATTCAAAAACAAGAATGCAGCCGGTGGGACTTTTGAAAGGCTTGGAGGCAGACTGAAAATAAGAAAAAGGCATCATAACATGATAAAACAAACAAGATTACATAAAATGTAATTTCTTTTCCAAGCAAGGAGTATTTGTGTAGGACAGGGCTGAATATGGCAACAGGGTATACTCTGGTGAGCAGCAAATTAAATTAACATACAGGGTGTCATGTAGCGCATGTAAATAAAGGCTTTTGACAGGGGTGTTTGAACGTCTCATGAGTGATGTTCGACATCCAAAGCAGAATATTTTCACAGAGACACATGCAAAGATGCAAACAACCAAGAAAAAACAAACACAAATTACCCAAATGCTCCCCTTGAAAATCCCTGTCAGAATCCCCTCAAACACAATACCCTCTCATTGTGTATATCTTTCTCTGTGTGCGTTTGTGTCATTGATTCTGCTGGGAAATCACAGAATCATCTGCTGATTTCATTCACCACTGGGAGCCAGTTAAAACCACAGTAATGAGGGCACGCTCTGTTAGCTCAGTCATTACTTCCAATATTGCTGTTTCCCTAATGTTGTGCCTTGACTTCACCTCCCATCCCATCTTTCCCTTGTACAGACGGAGTGTGGCATTATCTGCTCACTACTCAATAAAAAAACATGCAGGATTCTGTCACAACTAAGTATACACTAAGATGGGAGATTAGTATTCAGTCAGTGGAAAATAAATCACACACAACCAACAGGCCATTGCATCTTCTTTATGGGACCATATGGAACAGGGAGCCTGAGGGCGACAAAATGCAGCTACCAGAATTATCGCAATATAAGTGATTTGCTTAATATGTACAAAAACTAAAGTGTAAAAATGGAGGCCGGCAGGTTTACAGGGTGGATATGTACAGGACTATTTCTTGGCCAGGAGCAGTGACATCCTGGGCAGGCAACCAGCAGAGACTCTGAAAGTCACTGCAGTTAAGTGTATTCCCCAAAATTACAAACCATTCCTTCAAGTTAAATCTAAAATTCCCATTTTGCTGGGTACAACTCTATTTCTTGCTATTCAGCTTTCTACTTTCTACATACCATATACTGTGTGTGTATTGGATTTTATTACAATGTGCAAATTAGCTGGTTAGAAGCAGAAGGTCTGAACTGGAGGATTGAATTATGTGTGTGCATAATTATGTGCACACAGAACAAATAATGACAAGCTGGGTCTCGGCCAGGTTTTAGTCTTACCAGGTAGTCGTCTGGTTTGATGCCGAACAGATCCCTGAAGTAGCGGAAGGCCAGCGGGGCGTAGGTCTTGAAGCGGAAGTCAGGATAGTGATGTGCTGGGGTCAAGTTGCTTCCCTCGCTGGTATGTGCCATGAGCAACAAAATAAAGGAAACAAAAACACATATTGGTACATTAGATGTAGCAGTCAAACTAAAATAAGGAGGGAATAAAGAAAACCTAACTTACATAAGTAAAACATTTCGGTGTCATTAATACAGACTAGTATCCTCCAAGCAAGGATCAAATACAGGAAGCAGCAGGGGGAAAGTGAACCTTAACGCCTAATATTTGTGCCTGAGTATCTAGGCTAAAAGTATCAGTGGGCCCTTGTAATGTGACAATCGCCTCAGTGAAGTCACCAGTGGGAACCCCAGATTCACCAGCATTATAGTGTTTTGTATAGAGTTCTTCGCCTGGAGACTGAAGACGGCTCTAATTACTGTACCTAAACAATACCAAACAACACATGAGCCTTAACTCACACACATACACAATAACCTAGATTTTTTTGTTGTCTTGACTGGACCGTGAGAGTTCTCAGATGGGCTTTGACAAAGACTCACTCTGTTTTGTAACTAACCCAACCTGTGTCCCAGGGGAACACCACAACAATGGAGAAAGCACGTCTGATAAGGTTAGAGTGAGTCAGCTGTTGAGTCTTTCATCAAATAAATTCTCATTGGAATCAATCTCCGTGACCCTAAATCTACAAGAAGTAGGTTAATAAAGATTTTTGTTTTCCAGGGCGCCTCTAAATCTGGTTAATATTCTGAGAACCCGGGCGGTTTTCTGGGTAAAGAGGCTACTGTGTTGTTGTTTTGTGTTGGTGCTATCTGCAACAGTCAGGCCCTGATGTGTAACACTATACCTGTGATTACTCTACAATGAAATCCGACTGCTCTGTTTAATGTTCGAGGGCAACAACAATTATCTGTCATCAGCAAATGATAGTCTGTGATGGTAACGCACGCCTCGCATGGAAACCATTTAACAACACACAGCACCTGGAAATGTTTCATTCAATCTAATCAGGGAGCCATCTGGGTGTTCGTCTGCCTGTGGAAAGATGTGTGCCGGTTGTCAAAGATACATGCACTGAGAAACACAAAACTGTGTGTGTGTGTGTGGGTGGGAGTCAAAGTGATCTGCGACATCTCCAGCCATCCAAAACTAGACTGACAGAACAAACAACAGTGGAAAAACCTCCAGAGAGGAGCAACAACAAGAGGAGGAAGACAGTGAGAAGGAGGAAAGCAATAAAAGCATCTGAGAGCCATCTCCATCACTCAGCCGCTCTCTGAGGATACTCTGTCAGTGAAAAGAAAGAGCACGGTTTGTGTTTGTGTGCTATTACAGAACAGAACGCTTAGAGAGAGTAAAGAATAAAGAGTGTTATGGCAGATACGGACGTAAGACATTCTTCTTCTCCCACTGATTATGTTTTGTTTGTCGTGTCTTGTGTAATTTTCTTTTTTTTTTTTCCTGACCACATAGCCTTGCTTTTTTTTTTCAGTTGTCTTTCACAGTAAAAGGATGACCCTGAACATATAACCATCACTTTATTTTGCCATTGCGTGAAAAGGCTTGACACTGGGTGCAGACTGAGGATGATGTAACAAACTCTTTTTACACTGTTCATATTTTTGTCTCAACAAGCAATGTTTGGCTGTTGCTGAGGACCAGGACGATAAAAGGTCAGTGTGCGTGCCAAGGCTAACTTTGCATAAACCATTCTGAGTTTACATATCCTGCTGCAGCATCCCAAAGGTAAACCACAAAGTATTTCCTGGTAGGACTCTAATTCTCTTTCTGAAGTTTCAAAATTAAAAAGACTTGTTTTGGATGATCCACGTCTTTGGCATGCACACCTTTTCCAAATAGAAAATATTAATAACATTGAACATTATTAGTCTATTAAAACAGCAAATACCAACTGACGAGATCCTTTAAACCTGACTGTACTATTTACTTTTCCCTACATGGATTAATTATAAAAATAGACATGGTATGTGTCTGAGCATCAACTGTGCGCTATAATGTATGTGTGAATTCACGAGTCACACTTTCAAAGAATCCCAAAGTCTGTTTTGGGTTATATAAAATGCTTCTTTAAGCTGATGATGTAATTGCGAAGACAGCCTGAGATGACGGAGCTGCCACACGCTGACGTATGTTTTGCATTGTGGCAGTAAGAGGCAAACAGTAAGCTGATTTCACAGCTCTTGGCAGGATAATCCATTAGAATAGTTTTAACCCTGCATCATGACTTAGACAAGCAAAATTCAGTTTGCTGATAAATGATGACGGTGGCAGTTTGTGGTAGCAGCATAGTTTCTTTGGACTGCATGTCCACTGCCTGCAGTTTCCACGGAGCATGATGAATAATAGATTCAAATATTTTTTTAATACGAGACCCAGACATATAATATTTGAGCGGGCAGACGGGCAAGGCTTAGTCTTAAGTTGCTTTCCATTCATTGACTTTGCAGAGTCGGGAAACGGTTGTTACCAACCAACAGCCTGTTACCACCTACGCATAATTTCTGTGTATGAAGCAGCTCTCTGATTCACTGGCTCTTGTAGGCCAACAACCTTGAGTTTATGTAAAGGTCTGGCTGTTGTTGTGTGCAAACCATCATTACGCAAATAACATGTTGAACGAGTGCATCCGAAGATGTATACACCACAGAAGATGTCTTGCTGTGTACAGAAGCTGCCTACGTAAGCATGAACATGTGTCTGAGTGGGCTGACACTACGTAGCACTGACCTGGGCAGAAAGACACTCTCCACCACATAGAAGTCTTGCATAAGCACGTCTCTGTCAGGCTTGGAGGTGAGGTTGCCTACTGTATAGCCAATGCCGAGCTGAATGGACCCCTTCAAGGCCGATGACGTGGTCTAGATGGAAAAATAGAAGACAAAACATTGCATCAGCACAGCCGTTGTAGAGCACTGTCACTGCTACCCCATTACACTCATGATTTGTTGTAAATATCAAGGATATTAAAAATGCAACAGGCAAATCTGAGGCTCCCATGCAATTTGTGCTATTGTGTCTAAAAACAGATTTACAGACTAAAATTTAAGTTATTTACCAGCAGAGTAGATCAAAATCAAGAACACATTTTCTGTATAGTACAATTATGTAGTATAATTTCCACACAAATCACATTCACAACAGCTCCTACAGGCTGGGACACAAACACAGTCGTACTCTTGCTGCAACCACAAAAAGACCTTTGACCATTTTTTTAGTCCCCGCCTGAACAGTTGTAGCTACTGTGGAGAGCCTTGTAATGGTGACATCTTAAGAAATGCTGCCATAAGCAGTGACGTCTAAAGTTAAAAAAAAAGAAAGAAAACAAGTGTGACCAGCACTTGACTGATTTCTGGCAGTGAGCCCTTGCAGGGGTCGGGACATTATGTGCTTTAGAAGGACATTTATAAGGACTCATGTGACTCAGAAGTAAAGGTCGTTTGGACTTGTTGGCTCTAAACAGCAGCCTTCCAAATTAAACGTTATGGAAGCAGGTTCACATTTGTCATAACAGTAAAATAAAAGCAAACAGTGAGGTTCTTGTATGAATAATCAAATGTTTTGTTTGTTTTTTTTACCTTCTTATATGTTTTCTCTCTGTTTGTGTTCCAAGGTCCTCCCATCCCATTATCTGTTGTGGTTGACATCTGAAAGAGACACAAAGTCATGGAATAAAGAGAAAGCTGACTACAATAAAAGGTAAAATATTATTGGTACTGATTTCACAATTTGAAATAAAATCACACCTTGCTTAATGAAAAGCTGCACCCGACAAACAGCAATCAGGGCGACATCTCTTGATTGTCAGGTTGAGTAATCATCAGGAGGTTTGGGGACCTGTCTGTCAGAGGACCCTCTGCAAGAGAACAGACGCAGGAAGAGTTAGTGTTACACAATAACAAACCAGGGCAAAAAAAAAAAAAAAAAAACACTCACAGTCCCTGCATGAGGTGAAGCTGCTGCAAAGTTAAGATGTGACAGGCTGAGGACTAAAAGGGGGATGGGGACATGTCCACCAGCAAAGATTTTTTAATTAACTGCGATACACTTGTGTGCTTTCAATTTGAAGCCATTTTAAGGTCTAATCTCTGCCTGATAGGAACTGAGTCATTTCTAAACTCTCACTGTGGAACTGCCCGGCAGCAGCAGATCTCTGCTTTGACAGATGCTCATGACTCATGAAATGTGTATGCATATGTGTGCAATAACAATTCCACCTCTTTTTATTATAGTCTTGTTTTGAAGAAACAATACTATCCCGCCAGTCACACCAGCGCTTCACAAACAGCAGGGATATATATATATATATTCAACGTTTCCATTTTCCTTCCCATATTCCAGGCCTTACGTGATTGTTGGATAAATAACCCCTCATAAAGGAGCAGAGCTGCAGACTGTGTGTGTCACTGAGGTGTAGCCTTGGGAGGAAAGCAATATGTTGGCACTGCCCAGCTTACAACGCAACCAAGTCCTGACTGAGCCACAAAAAAAGACTCTGTCTCATTTCCTCATATATTCTCCAGGAATTTCACTGTACCACTCCTCTTCTCTCTCTTTCCCCTTCTCTCCTTCCTTGTGTTTTTTTTTCCCTAGCATGATTTCCTCCGGTTTCACTCTTCTGAGAAAACACTAACAGGAGGGGAAAGTAAGGAGCAGAGGCTTCACAGAAACACTGGCAAAATTGGGACTTTGTCTGATAAGCTCTGGCAAGCCTGCAGTCACCATACCACCTGCATATAAATGCACCTGCAGGTCTCAGTGCCTTAGTACTGCACAATATCTTTCAGCTTCATCAGCACCATGTCCTCCAGTCACCTGCTCTGTGACCAGCAGTTACATCCTGATCAAATCAGAATCTACTGTGCAGAGAATATAGCCTCTCAAGAGTGGGGCAAACATCACTATGCAGTGAAACGCTTTTATTTTGAAAGTCTTCCCAACCAGCTACAATATGGTTACAATTCTACTACTTATCAATAAAAGCATGTGTCGCACCCATGTTTAAAAATAGCCTTCAAAAGGGGAATTATGTCTTCAGATGAATACACGTTCACACATACTCACTGATACTCACAGATATTAAAAGAATGTAGCAGACACTGAGCTCTTATCTTCAGACTCCGTCCTTATCTGTGCTTCAGCTCTTCTGTTGCTATAAACACAGCCACGACACCAACACAGATACATTTTGGCTCGAAGCACACCTCCCGACTACATCTATTTGTATTTGTTTGAGTCTATTTATCTTTTGTACCGTGTCTGTCTCCATTAAAATAATATCCTGTTTTTTTGTGTGTGTTTTCCTTGTACTGCACAAAGTCATTCAAAACTCATCCTTGATAAGGAAAATATGTCTGTTGCATGATTTTGTGTCACTAAAATTAAGGCAAAAGTCACCTGGAAACAAAATCCCGTACAGTCGATCATGGGCCAGTCTGTGTCATTGTCAGTGACTCTTAGTAATGAGTTGTTGATCCACCTGAGCTATTGTACTGTATGACTGGATGTGTGCTCTGAACCTGAGGAATGTTAACAAGCCTGTAGGCAGGCCTGTCTGGCTCAGCCCTGGCCTGGGCGTCAGTGTTAAAAGGGATTTTTTTGGACCCCTCTCCCTCTCTCCCTCTCTCCCTCTCTCCCTCTCTCTCTCTCTCTCTCTCTCTCACCTGACCCCACAGTCCAGCCGGTCCTCTAACAGCCTGTTTCCAGAACAATCCATGAGAGGCCCCGCAGCTGCATTGAACAACAGCAGGTCTGTTGTTGTTCAACTCTCAACAAAGAGAGGCAGACAGATGGATGGGTGGATGGCCCTAATCATCTGTGTCTTACCATTGCCATACTCTCACATTGGCATACAGTAGTGTGACAAGGAAAAGAAGGAAACACATGTACTGGGACACTGTTACACACATGTAAAACAATACCTTGTTAGTCACAATCACATTACTGTGTGCTACAAATTAAAAAAATGCATCATTGTCAAATCAATGCCTCTGG
Organism: Toxotes jaculatrix; assembly: GCF_017976425.1. NCBI lineage: Eukaryota > Metazoa > Chordata > Actinopteri > Toxotidae > Toxotes > Toxotes jaculatrix. The sequence goes on along the minus strand of NC_054400.1, from coordinate 15,549,333 downwards.
TAGATGGTGGATGTTTTGCGGTCTGGATTAGAACCAAATGGGTAAAATGATACAATCAATAGAAAAGGACACACTGTACTGGAAAGTCTAAATTTGATTGAAAGCATTTAGACCTGGCCTGTGTAGAGAGGTTTGAGTTGTGGGTTGTTTGTTTCTGTGACTTTGTGAAAGTCAAGTGAGGCAATGTAGCAAAATGTAGACCAGAGAAACCTTACTTCACTTCAGCTCTCTCGTGACTGGGTCTTTGTCAATACCCTGTTCTGTTCTTAAAAGGTGATATACAAATAAAATTTACTTACTTAGCTCATCTTTGCCTCTGTTCCTAAACAACTCTCTTCTCGCTCGTCCACACGCCCTTGTGAGAAACTCTGCCACCCTTCAAACAAATACACTTGAGTGCAGATCAAACACTGGCTCTCATTCCATATCTCCTCCACAGTTTCAGGGATATTACCAAGGGTGCCAGTCAGCCCCACTCTGTAGCCAAGCAGTTCTGGCAAGGAGAATATGTTGCTGAGAGCAGACTTGGGCTGTCTGGTATGATAAAAATGCAGATCCAATGCATCTGAGCTGTCAGAAAGTCTAAGTATCAGCAATATTATTACTTCACTTATTCCAATAATAAGCTAACTTGGGATCATAGTAATGAAGATAGGAATCAGGTCAATCATCTTTACCAATAACCAACCATGCTACACATTTGATTTAGAAGTCATACACAATTTAAAAATCATTTATCTGCCTATATAGTGATCTAGTTCTTTACAGTAAGTGATGAAATTAAAGCAGAAAATTCTTACAGAAGATCATTTTCAAACCATCTCACCATGACATCAGGGCTGAGTCAGTCAAGGCGGCCCACACAGTTTCTATCACAAGGACACAGATACTACATATAGATTCCTGTTAGCTCTGCTTTGCTTCAGTCCCCAGATACTATTGGATTACTGCAGCAGATTGGAGACATAATGGAGAATCAATAGCAGACCAGCAATGCCGAGCACTGAGGACCGGACTTTCATGACCTTCACAATCCCCGGCTGAGAGATGTTAGATAAGCACAGATATCTGGATTTGGATGCATACAATCAAGAAGATGCATGGGTAGTCAGCTTAGCTCAGCCTGCAGGGGATCGGCTTCATCAACTTAACCGCACTGATCCTTGACTACAGCTCTTAGAAACTCCTCCAGAGCAAAATTTAAAACTTGTTCAATTGCATTGTTGTTTACATTTTTTTTTAAACAAATTTCTTTCCAGTATCTAAAAATACAGTGTTCCAGGATCACGTGCAGCATAGTAAAATACACTGAAATAAAGTGTGTACTAACAGATTAAATAAAATAACAACTTTAAGCACTGTACACCACAAGCCTGTATGTACAGTACATATCTGGTGTGGGGTAGAAGTCATTATCTTTCTGAGGCCTTGTGTAAACGCTTGTTCATTGCTTTGGTGTTTCAGTATGATTATATAATTGGCTTAGCTGCCCCAACCGTGTAAAATAGTTGCTTCTGAGAAATGTGCCATGTACTGTTATGAATCACGCTGCTGGAAAATAAACATCTAATGTGTTCCCCTCCACTCGCCAAGCAGAAATAATCAGTCCTATGAATGGCAATAATAAACAAACGATATGTAGACCTCTGCCACCTCAAAACCCCTTAGATGTCTCCCCTGACTTCTGTGAATATTTCAAGAATGTGCTCCACTCGCAGACAAATAGTGAGACACACAGAGGAGTAGAAAATGCTAGTTGGAGGGCAGACAGAGGGAAAAGGGACTAACACTGTCTTTGTAAAATGTTCAGTCAAAAAGACATATTTGCTCATCAATCTCAGAAACACAAGAAGAGATGCTCTGCACACAGTTTCAGCATGTACACACAGTCCAGCCTGTAAACAACCACACATCTTAGACATGCAAACTCTCTCCTACACCAGATGATGAAGCTGTAAAACATCTGGCAGGTGTTATTTTGGATTGTTTTTGGTGCATCCTGTTCCATATTTCACTGTATAGCTTGAGAGTAGCGTCTGTACACCAGGCACTACACAGCACTGCAGAGCTGGCAAAGAAGTGTGTTTGTGCACATGTGTGTGTGGAGGCTACATGTCTAAAGGTTTGGTGAGACAAAAAGATTGAGGGGCAGCATCAAATAAAAACAACTATGTTGCTGCCTATAGGTCAAAAGGGCTCAGCCTAATGTTTATCATGAAACACCAAGTATGTTGTATGAATGTTACGCATTTTAACATGTACAATCAGCATGTATGCTAATGCAGTGTAATAATCAATGTATGAAATATAAAGCTATGTTTTAACAGCATGATGCTACACAGAGAGGCATGACAGAGTTGTAAAGAATGGGAGCACTCTGCACTGAGGACAGCCTGCTATGCATCACAGAGCCAGAGCAGAACATACAGTGTGTACGGAGTAACAACATCCCACAAAATCTGAAAACTTGGTTTGGTGGGCTCAACGGTATGTACGTGTGAGAGGTATCACTAACCAAGCAGCCGTCTCTAAATGTACATTTTAACTTGTCATACTGCATATGAAGATGGTATTTGACCTTTTAACAAGAGCAAATGAAGAGAAACAATGTGTGGGAGGTAATGGCGGACTACACCTCAGATGTGACATGAAGAGAAAAAAACAAGCAAGACAGAGGGAGGGAATGACAAAGACACAGAAAGAAGACAATGGGAGCGAGAAACAGAGACAGAGAATGAAAGGTATGATAGTTTTAAATATTTAGTTGGGTACTTCCCTCGTGATTTCTGCAACAACAATGTACAACAGGGCCACATGCCAAGTTTTACTCAACGCAAATCAATCCCCCCGCAGGACAGATAAGAAAAACAGCAGTATATAATCATGAGATATTCAGAAACGGAATGAATGTATTTCGTTTTGTAAGACGACACAAATACAAGAAGCCCAGGGAGAGGACTCTGGGTTGTGTATTTGTAATTCAAAGAGTGTTTCACTCTAGTTCCACTCTGCATGAGAAGCAGTGAGGAGGAGGTCACCCTCTGTGTCCAGAGAGTCACATGATTCATCTGAGGGAATGGGGGTGGGGTAGGGGGGGGGGGGGGGGGGGCATACAGATGATGAGTATATGGAGAGAAAACAGAGACACTGTTCTCTAAAAACACTGAAGCAGAGAGAAGCTACACTACAGCACGACACTCTCAAGTCAAGGCCTTATCACAGCGGGATTATTTAACTCAACCACCAGTGGTATCTATGCAAGCTAGCTCATGGCCCATGGAAGACATAATCCAATGACACAAAGAGAACAAGAGAGACTTGCCCATCCCAACAAAGCCCAGCTTAGTTTTACTCAGCCCAGCCCTGGAGTCCAAAGGTCCTCCAACTCTTCTTTAAGCCACAAGGTTGACAGGCAGGTTTGTTACCTATGCATATGTTTATGGACACAACTAACTGTGTTTATCATTCTCAGAAGTGGTCGATCATGGCGGTAAGAGAGTAGGTCGCCCTGCCTTTATTGATCTGAGGTCACAGGCTGCTAAAGAAAATGAGGAGGAATTTCATGATGCCAACTTTCCACATTCTTTAACTCCTTTCTCCCACTTGTTTGTCTTCACCCACCCCTCCATGTCTTTCTGTCTTATGCTTTCATTTTGTCATCTCTCCCTCCTACTCTCTTGCACCCAAGGGTCCCCTGAGTGGGCCTCTGCAAACCTCATCATTACCAGGGCAGGAAAGTGGGAGAGGGACATGGGGGACTCTCAGCAGGGCCAAAACAACAACAAGCAACAACAACAAACATCACAACCTCCAAATAATCTGAATTCCTGCGAGGCTGCCAACCTATCGCTCTGCCAGCAGCCTCCAACCAACCAATCACTGTACAGAGGAGAACAATTATGAGCCAATCGACACCGCAGGCCTCCTTTGGGAAATTTTTTTCACCCTCTGAAAAGCTGGTGCTGACGTGCTGCAGGGCAAAGGAGGGGGGAACTCCCTTCTGGAGGTCATTAAGATCAAAGTGATAATACTGGGAAAATTCTACATACAGATTCAGATGCTGCAAAGTAAACAAGGGGCATTTTTAAACAGACCCTGACACTGATGTTAGTAGAATGTGTTCCCAAGATTAACATCATATCTCTTTACGAATGTGAATTTAAGAAGTCAGTGTGGCAGAAAAACAACTTTGACAGTTGAATATGTCTCAGGTCACGTAAAGATTACATAAGGTGCTGTGAATGTGGATTGTTGTGACAAAATAAAAGAAGGTCCTCAATGTCTGTGCCATAGCTGCTGAGATATCGTGGCTTTTAGTGCCTAAAAGGGGTCAAGCTCCATATATCAATATCACTGCCTTGGTGCAAAAGAACTGCAGAAGTCTGAAAAGCCACTGTTACTGACATTTACAACTAAATAAAATCCAATATTGGAAGAAAACAAAAGAAGCATTAGTCCCTCAAGGCTGAGATTTTTTCTGAAGACTTAAGAAAAGAGGTCAAAAGCCAAAGAAGACTTAATACAACAGGGTTCAGTTAGTACTACCCATGACTAAATGAATGAGCTTCATGGGTAAAATTGGTGGAGCGCCCCCTTAATCATTATTTTGACTTTTTTTCACCTTCAAAAAATATTCATAGATCTTTGCCATCAAAACATTTTTACAGGGAGGACAGCTGTGGTCTGCCCATGAAGCCTGAACTTCCCATTTCAGGGAACTAACCTTAAGAGAACGCATATTAACTCATTTTATCACGCCTATTTCATGTGTTATTTATTGTTTTTTATTGGCAGCAAACGACATTTTTGCCAGCATTGTTTTACATAAACTTGAGGTTACTTCAGCCTACTGCATAGTACTTGTTCTCTGAATCATATAAACAAATCACACACACAGAGGATTAAGGGAGCAGCTTTAAGTTAAGGAGATGATTATTGTACTTGTTTCAACTCACACACACTTTACGTGCTGTGCTAAACAATGTGGGGGACTCCAGATTTTGAGTTCTATCAGATTTTATATTGTCTAGGGTGAACATTGATCGCAGTACTGATAATATAATGACAGCTAATTATAAAGTCCTGACTGAGTCCTGGCGGCTATCAGCAGTATGTGGTATGTGCTGACGTGACTGCATCCTGGCCGACGAATGAGCACAATGAAAGAGACAACAGAGAAAGAGAGAGAGAGCAGCCGGTGCATAGGTAGAAGTGCAACACGGCTGAACAGAGGTGTGGAGGCTAAACCTCATCAGCTCAAAAGAGTATGTGGGTCAAACTGACCACTGACCTGTCTGGGATTAATGATATGAACCACCTTCTTAATCAGCAGTGCTCTGATTCACACAGCTGGTCACGGAAAAAAAAAGTGTATCTGGAAACAGCAAAACATACAACACTCGTTAATTAGAAACTGCACAAATGTAACGGACATTTTGTTTTTATATACCATTTTCAATCTGAATGGAATCATCCTACAAACATCTCGAATTTGACTCTAATCTCAAAAGCACTGTCACTCAGTGTAACCATTCACTGATATTCGAGTGATCTGATTCAGTGTTGCTACAACTAAACTGAGACAAAAAAGAAGAAAAGGCTGGCCTGGTGCTGAACTACCTGAGAGCGCATGCTGGAAAAAAAAACCAAACAGTCTTATCATGCTTTGCAGCTGGGACGTAGCGCTTCATTAACACTTCGGCCCAGAGTATAACTGTAGACGGGAGTGAGAGAGGATCCTCTGAGTGGGTGTAGTAAGAAGGGAGGTCACACACACACACATTATGAGGTGTCGGATTTCATTATCACAACACAGTGAGGCATTTAAAAAAACAAAAAAAAAAAACAAAAAACAGATTATTATCTTCAATTTAACCAGAACCCAACATGGGGCCGCACCCCTGTGTGGGCACATGAGACACATGGGTCAGTCAGACCATTATCAGGAATTAGACAGAGAGAGCTGAACTACTGTTCAGGGCATTGACTTATGTAACTGTCTTAATAAGCCTCATATGCTTGTTATTTTGGTCCTATCACTACTGTGATTCCATGGTACAGTACGAGCACAGTACACAGAGTGCTCTTTGACCCAAAATCACAAGACGGCACTAAAAACCCCACAGCCCTTAATTGTTGAGCTACCTCTTCACAGTAAGCTTATACAGTAAGAAAAAGGTACACTAAAATTGATTTAAAAACATGGCCTTCTGCTTTGAATCAGTGTTATCGATCACGGCTACAGTCTACAATTCACAATTTAATCAGTGATTTAAGAAAGAATGTGCACCACAGTAAAAGTCCAAGCAGGGGAAAGAGCGGAGGGTCACAAAATAAATATGATTTGTCTTGACAAGGTTTTGGCTGTGCAGTGCTGTGGCACTTCTGCTGCTACTCAGATGGAAAATATTACATAATGTGCAGATGCTGCTCACTCTGACAAGCAACATATCAGTGCAAGGGTAGCGTGCAGCACAGCATAAGAGCTCAGGTGCTATTCCCAAAGAGAGAGCAGGGGATTTGCATGAGCCATTTTCCCTTTCAAACATCCTCTGCGGCAAACTGACCAACATGGCCCAAGCTGGACCAATTCCCCTGCCTCCCAGTCAAATGAGGAGGAGACAGGAAGTTCATTAAGGAAACCACAGGCTCATATTCCTGTGTAACACCTTTCCCTTGTCCTGCAGTCTGGCTTGAAACCAGTCAGATTTGCATGATTATTCAATTTCTCCAAACATAGTTGTATAACACTTAACAGAAAAAGCACATAAATCGCAGTGTTAAAATAAGTTCATATAAACTCAACAGCTGAACTGCCACTGAATAATTACCAGTGATTCCAGATCATTCACTCGACACTGCTATCTAAACCAGCTCTTCCCGGCTCACTGGGCAGCTCTCAGCCTCCCAGGATAGCATAAAAACATAACCAGTTATCTCTTTTTCTCTTTGGATTGATGAAGCTATTTCACAGTCACAGCCCCGCGAAGCTTTTGGCGGTGGGATGGGTCAGGGAGGAGGAATCGTGAAGAGACTGGCTGCCAAGTATCAGGAGGAGAAATGTAACAGTTCACTGCAAAGAGCAGTGATAATGTGACAGATACTGAGACTCAGGCCAGCAAATGAAAGGCTGGCTGAGTGCGACTTCTAATAGTGTACCCTGTTAATATACAGAAAATGTGTCACCTGGCCTGCAGCACATTGTGCTAAGGGGATTTAGCAGCTGTATGACTGCGCTCATGCATTTAAGTTTCTCAATAACTTGGCTTCCAAAAGGTTAAACTGAGCCAATTTAATGGCAATATCTAGACAGGAAGGGGTCTTAAACATTTTCTACACACAAACACACAAGGAGTTTAAGGTCAGATTACCACAATTATCGTTGTAAGTGACTTACTTGCTCTGCCCCTTAATGTGTTACACAACCTTCAACTTGTCACCCTCATTTCCCATCAAACTCAACAGACTTTCACTTTCACACTAAATGTGCAAGACAGGTTTGCAGTTACATAAACAAACAAACAAACAAAAATCCCTATTAATTAGCAGCAACAGCAGCAAAAAGTAAATGTTGATACAGCAAACAACAAACACTAATGGCTGTTAAACAGCTACAGTGTGGCTCAGACTGGTTGTACAACAGGCTTTATCTCAACATCATAAAAGCAGCAAGAATTGAAATTACAGTTCAAGTATGAAGTTCAAATGAGCCACAACCTCCACCGTTACCACCACCACCACATTTAATCTCTTTTACTTCAATTTTCAGGAAATTTACAGTATAAGAAGAAAAACATTACTTTATGCCCCAACAATCTGACCTTCTACCCTTCATCCAATCATTAAAAAAAAAAAAAAGAAAAGAAAAGAAACATATTTTGAGGTGGAGGAGGCTTGGTAGAGAAATCCAGCCTCTGTGGTAAGATCAGGTGAGTTATTTTCACAGAATGACACCTTTTTTATCGGACCAGAAACTGAACAGCTGGATGACTTGCCTCAGTTTAAGCGCACACCTGCTATTTTCCACCTGGTCGACAACGACCAGAGAAGTGACACTTCGCCACACGAGCATGTCACGAACACGGGAGCTATTCGTCTAAGTGTCAGTGTTGTAAATCTTTAAAAGACAGTGTTTCGCATGATGCATCAAACTCACAGTAACCTTACCACACAATCGTCTTCTTCCGAGGAGTCGTGTAGAAATAAGATTTTCCTCAGAGCGGCTGCTGCAGTCCTCACAGCTGTCTCCTCAAGCAGAAAATCCGCAAACGATAAACATAATACGGCTGAGAATAATATTGGCAGTATTTATTTCCACCACAGGCGGACTGTCGACTACTAATAAAGACTACCTCCTCTACTGAGAGCAGCAAGAAGCCCCGTGAGTCTTTATGTCCCTGCCCTGCCTCTTTCCATATACCCATGCCATTCAGTGCACCACCGAGTGCAACATTGAAAGGCGACACGACTACGACCTCTGCAGGCCTGAGCAGGGGTGGACGTCCAAACTCATGAGGCTACACAAAACTTCAGCCTGTTAAGCAACAGCTCAAGATTGATCTGTTTCGTTACCTAAAATTGGTATGACAGTAATATCCGTGTTATCTCTCCCACCTGTATGAGTATCTCAGAAATCCTTTAGATTTTTAAATTCCTATCTTTGTTCCTTTGCTGAATGAGTGCAATGTAATAATAATATAATAATACACAGTAAGTCACAGTGGAGGCTTGTGTAAAAAAAAAAAAAAACATTTATTTTTAAAACATTGAGAAAAAACAAAGCTGCCGAAGTTCAGGCTGTGTTACATTGGAGAGGGGGCCCGGCACCATCCAATCCAGGAGCACAAGAGCAATTTCTAGAAATGTAAAAAAGTCATTTCAGAATGAGTATATTTCCATCGACATGTGCACATACTATGGGCTATATGACTCATATTTAATGTTCACTAACCTCTCACTGGTGTTTCCAGAGCTTTGCTCTGTTAGGGGTATAGCCACAGCAGGGTCAGGGCAGCTAGTTCATAATAAATACAAGGACATGTTGGTTATCTGATATCACAACAGCTATGAATAAAGAAACCTTGTTAATAATAATACATTTCAATTACCTTGCACTTTGTCGATTTCTTCTTTTGCTTTGTACGCATTTAAAGGCAAGTACAACCAGGCTGGCTCCTCCTACTACTAACACTCCTATAACTGAACCTGTAGAATCAAGAGATGTACATTAAAGAAGACTGTATAACTACACAGTAAATACACCACATCATAAAAAATTTGATCTCACCTGTTTGTCAGCCTTTGAAAGACAAACATTTGAGCCCTGAGCGAAAGCAAGACAAAGAGACAGGGTACAAGCAAGTCGCACTTGTAGCAAAGAGACATGCCTTCTAAAATTTAACAAATAACACTTAATGGAATGAAGTGAGTTAAAAGAGGTGAGAGAAAGAGTTACCAAAGAACGCTTTTGACAGTTGCTTATCCAGAGGGAAAAGATACAAGATGTATGCAGACAAAATACAAGATTTATTGGTATTCAGAACCTACCAACAGTTATATCAACAGTCCATCCAGGTTCTGATGATGTGGTATCTGGAGGACAGAGGGAAAACTCTAGTCAATGGTGAATCAAAACAGCGAGCAACAATGACTTAAAGTGTGTATCTGCAGGAAAAGCTTACCACTGCTAAAAGCACATATGCTGGTGTTTTCTAGTTGAGACAACAAAAGAAGTGTTATCAAGTGTTATCAGAAAGACAATTTCAACTATTTTGTTTTTACTCAAGAAAATATGCTGGGTGTAAAATTCTAATTTATTTGAATAGAAAATTTTCAAAGAGAAGAAATATAAATCCAGGGTCTGACTTGGCATTACGGGTGTTTTGTTTTGTTTTGTATTGCTTTGTGTGAATAGCACACAGATTAAAAATCAGCAAAAGGTTACACCAGAGAGTTTGACAACAAGAAATGATTTTCAAACAGCATCCACTGTAACTGATGAGTCCTGATATGCAAAAGTCGAAGAAGCAAAAGCAGAGTGGACGACAGCAGCACAAAATGAGAAGACAGATTAAAAGAATAAGCCTGAAGTCTTTGCTCTGTTTCAGTCAGTAAAACCCTCTTATTGAATGGTCACATTTAAATAAGAATAAATGTAATTGTTGGCACGATAACACATTTTTAAAAAATATATGTGTATATATGTATATATATATATATATATATAAAATGATCATAAATTGGTAATTTCAGTTTCAAGAAGTGTATGAATCATGGCAAGAAAACTACATTATGTAGTATATAAAGGGCTTCAGAAAGTAAAAGTAAATACCTTTGCATTTTTCAGTCTCAATAAAACCTGCGGTCCCTTCGAATTCACAGACACCAGCTTGGGTGGAAGCAAATGCCCGACCACCATGCTGACAGACAACCATGGGTTGTGGTCGGCCTGTGCAATTCTTAATGATACTGGAAATGGGCACCGGGTCCTCGTTGCAAAAGATCGTAGTCACGTTAGCTGCACATCCTGGATTTTTGCAGAAAAAGGTGTCCACATATTTGTTTCCATCTGTAACAAACAACATTTCTATTAAATTTCTGGCATAAAAACTTTTTTTTCCTCACAAAAGTAATGTAAAGAAGAGAAGGTGTGCCCTGACCTGCTGTAACTGGAAAGCACTGTGCAGACACAGAAAAAAACAGCAGCAAAAAGATGATCGGGTCTGTCAAGACAAAAAATACAAACTAAAGTGAAGACCCTCTGGTGGTGGTCATTAAACACAATTTAAAGAGGTGTACTTTCAGAAACCTACAGCTCGTATTAGAGACTGGCACTGCTGATTTCCACCGCTGATCAGGGCGACATATTTTATTCCCCTTGCGCTTCCTGTTGGAGATACAGTTCAGCATCAGATAAAAAATACAGAACGCTTCATTCCTAATTTCTCTGGAGGGGAGGCAAAATGGCCAGAGAGTTTGGGATGGGTAAAAATACTGGTAGAGACAATTATGCAACAGCTTAGCATTGGTAGGGACATGTCCCTACTGTCCATCTATGTCTACTAAGATTAGAAGGACTGAATAGATTAACATTACTTAACAGCTGTATGCCAGCTCCTCATCCACAGTGGGTGTGTGGTTATAGAGACTGACAGAAGCAGAGGTCCTCACTCTACTCAAACCTTAGTGATACTAGTATCAGGCACAGCTGTAGGAGAAGTTGTATAACCACAATAATAATAACCAATTATAATAAACCATAACCACAAAAACACTAGTGAGTAATTTAAAACCGTAAAACAGACATAAGTCCATACGAACTATTTCATTAGCATAGTTTAGCGTTAGCATGATACACATACTGGCAAGGATTAGCATTAGCTTACTGGCAGTGGTGAGAAAAGGGTTAGCTGACTTTAAGTCTATTCAAAGGAATGCTAATAGGAGCAAACTGACTCCTTCAACATACCAACACACCGGAAACCGGTTTGTTAAAATAATTATGCCAATATATTTTTAGACATGACCTCCCCTGACACTTTCATTCTGCCTATAAAACGTTGGTTATTGCAAGAATAGCTGATGAGGATGGCAGTAATAACCCTGTCACCGCGCGCACTCCAGCTCCCTCACAATCTCAGTTGCACCATGCTCCCTTAACTATCACAATTGACACGCCTAACACGAACACATACCGTGACAGTAGTTGCAACCCTTGAAACGGGTTTCGAAACAAAACGTGTTCAAGGTCCAGGTTCAGGTCCAGGCTCAGATTCATCGTCTGCATCCAATCCTTCCTCCCTTCCAGTTGCCCGTCACCCGCTCAGGTGATTCTTCAGAGGCTTCTCTACACAGAATGTGCGTTGTATAGGTGTGTCACCAGCCGACTGCCTAGTATCGGTACAGTATAGCGATGTAGCGGATGGACAAGTCTGTCCATACAATTACTGATAAAGTAATCTTGGATTAAACGCAGCCTGCCTGAAAAGACCCGTTCTCCGCTCAGACGTTGTGAGGTCTTGCCCGCTGTCAGAATCTTCGCAGGACTTCCGCCGGAGGAAGCAGCAGAGATCACAGACCGCAGACTGTTCACGGTGAGTGCAACAGAAGTTCGCGGATAATGAGCTGGTCAAAATGTGTCAAGTTAAAAAATAATACAATAAAATTGCATATAAATGATCTCACACTTAGGCCACACCTTAACATGCATTTCTGAGATTACAAAAAAAAAAAAAGGCTCTAAGCTGAAGAGTGAATGATGTGTTATGTGTCTCCAGCAGTCAATGTGGGATGATGTGAGAACAACTTTTTTTTAAAAATCACCATCAAACGTATTTTCTATGTATCACGTTATTTCTAGTTTCAGTCTCTGTTCTGCATTTGGTCACGGGAAACATTTCATTTCATCACATTATGTGGGTTTTCGTTGTTTTCTCATTCAGTGTTTCTCTGAAGTGCGGAATCAATCAGCAATCGCGCCTTATTTTGAGGTAGTAAATGGCCTTTTAAGGATGACCTTTAAGAAAGCGGAAGGAATATAATTATTACTACTATTAAATATAAACATTATATATACAATTCACCTAGATAGATAGATAGATAGATAGATAGATAGATAGATAGATAGATAGATAGATAGATAGATGATTCAACTTTGAGCTTGTGCATGAGACTTTCTTTGCCACTCGCTGTTCATCTTTGTGTTTATGTCTGTTTTTGTGTATAATGTAGGGAAGTAAATGTGACCTTTAAGAAAATATAATCACTATCATAAAAATAACCCACCACGATAGATAAATAGTTCATGCATGAAAGATTCTCTGTCACCAGCCATCTTTGTGTTTGTGTCTGTTCATGTGAATGAATTCCAAACGGAAAGTGAAGCATTTAGGGGTTGTTTAGGTCATATTTTGGCTTTCATTCATTCATTTTTTCATCTAGCAATACAGATCCCATACAGCAGGGACCCAGTAAAAACAAACACATGTAAACAAATCACTCACAGTTACAGTGTAAATAAATACATTTATTATTCTCAGAAAAAGAATGATGCTTATTGGTGGGAAACCCCGCCCATATGCACTTATCCTTCCTCACTAGTTTCAAACAGTTTCTGTAAAAAACAAAACAAAAAAAAAACAAGAACACAAGAATCCTCTGATTTATATTGTGAGAGAATAGAGATTTTGAACCAGGTTGATGAATCCTTTAATACCTTTGTTATGGAAAAAGATTTTTTAAAAAAAGTCTCTATTTGACAGGGGAAATAAAGAAAAAGGTCCATTGCTGTAGTTTGGGTTTTTGCCAGTATTTTAAGAGGGGCTGGTGAAGGGTTTGATGAGACCAAGATCCATAGCTTTGACCAGGCATGCACGTGCCACATCTATGACCTCCTGCCTCTTGGGATTGTCCTCCGCCTTGCCAATTACTGAGAGGATTTCCAGCATCTCACTCTCGATCAGCTTCTTGGCCAGCTCGCTGTCATCTGAGTTGAGCATGTTGTAGACAATCACAAGGCCACGGTGCTGGATGTTAGGGTTGATATGGAGACATAACCTCTGCAGGATCTCAAGCCACTGGGTGGTCTGTTGGGAAAGATCAGTCACTCAGTCAGTGCCACGGTGACATTGTAAAATGTGTGAATGATGAATTAAAAATGTCACATTCTGCTTTAAACTTGGTAGTTTGGATATTTTTAAACACCTGCGGTTCTAAACAGTGGAGTCTATGGCTTAAAGTATATTAGTATTTGTGTATGAATTTTTATCTTCAGGGGATTTTCCTCATTTTACACATGACCATCAGTTTTGTAGCCGCAAAGGTTAAATCTGTTTGTAAAATGTTTCATGTGTGGCTCTGGAGAAGCTTTGCCACTGATGTCAAAGCTTATGTCATCCCCATAGTTTCGACTTGAAACATTTCCTACTTCCCACTTTGCAAACTGGGACTGTTTGAAACAGCTGTGGAGTTGACCCACTGTTTTTGGAGACTGACTAGTGAGGAAAGTCAGGATATCACTGCTGTTACCACTTTGACCATTTAACTGTGTCCACTAATCTGTTACTCTCACAACTTTATCGAAGTACAGTACTAAATCACTGCACTGTTAAATCACAGCTGTAATGGTAAGCGAACAGTTTGAAAACTGTCTATGTCTGTTTATGTGTATGAATGCCAAAGCGAACTATTTAGGACTTATCTAAAGGACAGATTTTGGCTTCCAGTTATACGTTGCGGGACCGTTAACCATGGGGATTTCACTTGTGATTTCTGATGTGATGCTGCAATTAATATTTTATGCTAAAAAGCCAAGTGAACACTGTTGTACATACCACCCGGGTCAATTTGGTGCAGAGCTTCTTCTGAGAAGCAGTGAGCATAGCCAGAGCTCCACCTGCTGCTACCTGAAGATTGTCGTCATCCTCGCCACATAGCAGCACCAGCAGCTTCATCTTATCATTGCCATCTTCCAGGTAACGATCTTGGACCTAAAGCATGCACAGTTACACACAGGTTACATGTGTTGACTTGTATCATCAGTTATTATGTGAGGTTTTTAGCTACTTGTCTGCTCTCACCTGTTTACATGTCACAAGGTTGCACATGCATTCAGTGGCAGCCTGTCTGATCTGGTCGTGCTCCTCAAACATGTAGTTCTCAATCTCTGGCAGAGCTTTCTCTTTCACAATCTTTACTCTATAAAACAGAGGAAGGATATAGGATGAGGTGAAAAGAACACAATAAGACAAGACCTGAAAGCTGAATTGAAGTTACTTTTGAGAAAAGAGAGTTTCAGTGATCGTAATCTCATGTGATGGTGAATGATGTCACCTTAGTTTTTCACTGTAACCAGCCAAGTTGGTCAGGCCTTTCAGAGCTTCAAAGTTCTGCATTCCATCTCTGTCTGTGTGAAGGAGGCTAACTAACGGCCGCACCACCTCATACACCTGCCAAAAAAGAAACAGCTGAATTGAAAATTTTAAAAAGTCCTTTTGTTGCACTATTATGGCATAAATATACTGAACACTGAGAGGGATGAACAAACAAGATTAATTATAATAAAACTAATAATGATAATATAAACCACCAACAGACTATCACAGCTATCAGAAACCGCATCCTCCTCCAGCATGTAAAGAGACAGAGAGAAAAACATGCAAAAACAGGAACTGAAGTGAAGTGAACGAAAGTGTCAGGGTTTAGAAATAATGTGGTGGCCTAAAATTCCACTCCCACTCATACTCACTATCATATCAAAAGGGATTGCCACAACAAAACAGTTACTGCTGTGTGTCTTACCCTTTCACCAGGGAAGGCAATTTCTGGGTTTGAAATGGCTGCAATCTTGGCAAGGGCGTGGCTGGCTTTCACCTTTCCAGCATCTGTACCCTCCAGAGCAAGTGGTATCAAAGCCTGAGGGTAGGGACGGTAATAGTTTGCAATAGTTTGCTAGACCAGTTTGTCTGGGTAACAGCAATACAAAATATTTTAATCCCCCCCCCCCCCCCCCCCCACCCCTCTGTTTTTGAAAGGTGAGTCAGTGGTGGAATGCATGAACTAGTTTCTTTTACTGAATTGTGACATGGAGTGTCATACCAAACACAGTACTCACCTTTCCTCCACCTTGGGCTACAATAGTACCACGATCTTTGGGGTGCTCTGATAATGCCAAGAAAACCCTAAAGATAAAAACAGAAAATAGGTTCAGCAATCACATATTTACAACAGGAATAATACAAATGATATTTTTAGCTTGCATTCCCCCGTTGTAGTTTCCTCTCCAAACTTTTCTAATGACATGTCAGTCATCACAATTGATGACTGTGAAGTCAGTTGGGGTTTCTAGGGAGTTACAAAATGAGTCTGATTCCACAAAATCACTTTGACATGCTTCTCCAACCTTGCAAGCATCTCCTTGGTCTGGTCAGTCAGGATGGCATTGTCTGCTTTGACCATGACAGCAAGAGCTGAGGTAACTCCAGCCTTCAACAGCCTATTTACTCTCCTCTCAATGAAGTCCTTCTTGTCCTGGCAAAGAAAAAGTTTGTGTTTGCATGTACATACATTTCTTGTTCTCTGTGCGTCAATTTGACATATTGTGGTCTGCTGTTCGAGAGTAGTTCAGTTTCCTTTCCTGTTTTGCTTTTGTTTTTTACCTTTGGGTGCTGCTCAGGCACATGTTGTTTTGAGAACTTGGCTAGCTGGACCAGCTCAGGGATGATATCCTTCTTATCATAGGAGTTGGTGCAGTTAACCAGGGTGCAAGCTACTGCATATAAGATTGTCTTATCCCTGGACTGAAAATAAAGAGAAAGGAAAGAGGTTATTTCAAATGTCTAATCAGTTATACAGTATGTTTCTCTCTGAGTGTCATTTCTATACCTTGGCCAGTTCAAACATGGCTTTCATGGCAGGCTCATCCTCAACAAAGTCATCTTTCACATCAGCATCATTAGTCAGATAAGCAAGACCCTCGATAGCCCACTTTCTTGTTTTGGTATCAATCTGGGGATTACAGAGCCACCTGGATTAAAAAAGAGAGCATGTGTTTAGCAAATGTTTTTTAAAAATACTGTTACCAGTATCAGTTTTCTCACAGATTTTCGACAAACTTCCTTCTTTTTCTATCACAATGCATGACAACCTGTGTACTCACTTTCTGCACTGCTTGGCCAGCTTCTCTGTGGAGCCCTCAGCAAACTGCCTTAAACTGTAGTCATCACCTCCCGCTGAACCCAGTTTACAGAGACCCTGGAGAGAGCATGGGCATGAATATGCATACACATATACACAAGTGATGTAGTCTAATCAAACTTTGATAATTATTATATTTTTGGTATGGCTGCTCAACATGTTTTTACTTTCCTGTACTCTCTTGTACTATTCCTTCTTTTTTTTTAAATATTGTACTGTATTGTTATTCTTTCTTGTGTTTAGGCTTTGATGAAAAAAAAAAATTGACCTGTCGTGGAATAATAAAGTTCTGCTATACTCTTATTCTTTCCTCACACACTCACCACCAGCGCACGTATTTTAATCCTCTCATTCTTGGTCTTCTTGTAGATATCCTTGAGCAATGACACACCGTTGGTAATGATGAAGGAGGCGCGGCTCATCTTTGAGGAGGCGTGGATCAGAGCCTCCACGGCAACCATCTGGTCCACCTCACGTTCTGAGCCGCACAGCGCCACCATCATCTCCATGATACCTTGCCGTCCTACTAGAGCATTACCAACTTCGAAGGGGCCCTGCAGCAGCCCTGAGATGGTGTTGATAGCATGAATGGTCTTGTCCATGTTGTTGGGGTCAATTTTGGATCTGTAGAAAAGAAAGGTAAAAAAAATTAAAAAATCAAAAGAGACTACCTAAGTTCTGTCAGCTTTATTTCCATTTGGAAAGTCTTGACTGCAACATCTGTCAATAAGGGATCTCTATTTTATGGACATACTTGATATATTCATCACAAATGTCCCTGAAGTTGTTTCTCTCTGGGTCACACTTGAGGTCATCATAGAGCTTGTTGAGGAGCACACTGGCAATCAGCTGTGTGTTCTCTGTCAAGGGCAGCTGGTCTGGCAGTTCGGGAACCTGACCACACACCTTGAGGATCTTCTTCAGACCTGGAGAACAAACATGTCACCATGTCAGGGTGTCTCAGATGTAGCTATGGACAGTGGCTCAAAGCAAATAAGTGATGTGATGCTGCTGTCTGTCTCACCGTGATCAATGGTGAAGAGGGTCCTGGTGTTGTCTTTCTCTTTTTTGTCTTTGCGAGGTACATTCTTGGTCAGGAGGTTCAGAGCCTGGTCTCTGCCGTGGCCAGACACCTTTGTATTAGCAACCATCTCCAGCAGAGAGAGAAGAATGGTTTTCAGGTCTTTAGATGCATCTGCAGGGAGGACAGACGAAATAAAAGATTGTATGTCTGGGACAAAATATCAGTAACATACATAACAGTAACATAGCTGACACCATACAGACACAGATGGTGATTCTGTCTCACCCAGAACTAAGGCCTCTTCTTTTCCATATTCCCTTGAATCTCCGCCAGTGAGGGAGTCATTAATGCATTGGAAGAGGTTGCAGGTTGCCAGTGCGATCTCCTCATTGTCAACACCCATGATGCTGCACATCTTATCAATGCCCACCATGTGAACAATAGCCATAGCCTGTTTTGGGGAGTAAAAAAATATATTTTGTGAGAAAAATGTCTTTAATTCAATAACATTCACGGCAAGCATCATGCAGACAGGTGTTGTATTTTAAAATATTGATTGTATTTGGTAGAGTATGTATATGTTGAAATGTTTTCTGGATTCCCATGAACTTTCACTTCGCTTTTGTCTTGACTCATTTTCTACACTACTACACTCACCCGAGCTTTGTGCCCTGTGCACATTCCTGACAAAGTACGCACAGCAGCCAGGATCATCTCTGGTTTGCCCGTCTCTATCATGTTGAGCAGCAGAGGTACTCCGTTGTTCTGGAAGATTCTCTCTGCTCCTGCGTCTTCTCTCGACAACACTATCAGGTTGTTGGCAGCCTAGACGTAAAAGAGGAAGTAGTGATGTGTAATCCCCACAATTGAACTTTGCATCCACATCCTAGCAAATGTTTAAAAGGGAAGCTATTTCTTTTTACAATTTTTTATTAAAATTACATAAAGTACCCACTTTTTCTCTCTTGTCCTTTTCCATTTCTTCATCAAGGAGAATTTCAAACATATTCTGTACCCTCGAATCTGTGGAGAAGGTTGTTTTGAGCTGTGGAGAAAAAATAAAATTCTAAGTGAAATGTTCATCATTTTTCTGTAGCAGTAAAGCATGTGATGCTGCCATGCCCCGGTCAAGTACCTTTTAATTTGTTTTGTTTTTGGTTAAGTGTAAAGATCTGTCCATTTTTTTGTTCACAATTATGATATTTTTCAGCAAAAGATCATAACTGAATATATCTAGAAGTGCTAATTTTATGTTATGGATTAGTGATCGCTTCATGCATTTATTTAAAGTGATGCCTGTAGTCTTGTACTGTCCTGTATGAACTAATGTGTGTGGGTGTGTTGTTCTGTTTAATGCCGACCTTGGCCTGGATGTCTGCCCCCAGCCTGCGGAGAGTCTCCAGGAAGGTCTTATTCTTTGGTTCGAGGGTGGCGCATCTCTGCACATCTTTGAAAGCCATGTCTAGTTTTCCTAGCTTCTCTAGAGCTTGGCATCGCCGGTACAAGGCTTTAATGTCTGCAGCATCAACATCAATTGCTAAAAAGGGGGAAGAATTATGATGAGCTTGTGGATCTTGGTTTAAGTTAATGTTGCTTTTCTTTGGTTTGACACTATAATTAGTGTTGGTTAAATTCCTACATTTCTTACTCTACCTTTAGATGCATCAGAGGCTGCATTGGCATAGTTTTCCTGTAACAAAAAAAAAACATTTAAATGAAAGTCTGTTCACCAGGGGAATTACAAATTACTTCATCTGGAGCTTGTATGTTCTGCTTTACCAAACTGCTTACCTTTTTTAGGTAACATGCAGATCTGTTCCTGTGAATGACAGCCAGCACGTTTTTGTCCTTGCACACCTTGATGGCTTTAGTGTAGCATTCAATGGCCTTGTCAATATCTCCAGCCTGGAAATGTTTGTTTCCCTCATCTTTTAACTGGACTGGGTCTCCCATCTGGTAGAAAATGGAATTATCATGTATGAAAAACAAAATCAACAGATCATTAAAACGTTTGAGTGTTTCATGTAAAACCCAAACTGATTGTCAGCATTTATGTCTTATCCCTTCTTATGTGTGACAGCATCACCTCACCATCCAAAGCACGATTTAACATTTTCAGTGTCATCAGTCAGTTAAATGTATGTGTAGTATTTTAACAAATCCACCTAAGCTCCATTCCAGCCACACATTCCAATCACATAAAGAGATTTTTGGATCAAAGCAAACATTTCAGACAAGCTAAAGATTGAAAACAAATCTGCTGAACAGTCTCACACTTTTATTGCCATTTAGAGGTAAAGAGAATTGGAATTGAAGTATAGACGCAGTTCAAAATCAATACACATGCACAGTGAAGACTCATATTTAAAATTCATAATCTGTCAGCATAATAATATCTAATATCATTTGCTAGTGTAGCATTAGAAAAAAAAAAAACAACTCTCACCATTATTGCTAATAAAGTGTCCTGCCGATCTGGGTCTTCTGTAGCAAATGGCCAAGCACATGCTATCTCTAACTTTAAATGGCCTCCCCTCAGGCCTTATTTGGGCATGGTCTTGTACCCCAGTTGGAGCCATGCAACAAATGACACTTTCCCAATGGACAGGCACGGTCTCCTCGTGCTCCCGTGATAGACACAGTCTATCTCCCTCTGTCTCCTTATCCTAAGTACCCTCTACATACCTGATTGACACCCAAAAGAAAAAAAAAAGGCTCTGTGGAAGCTGTACAGTACCTTTACAACTGTGTGCTGTGTGTCTTGCTTGATCCTCTTCTACGCTCTTTTCTTCTTTCTTACCTGCGTAGAGGGTCTGCGTCTCCAGTCCCTAGTGTTTGCTGCAAACTTTGTCTGTCTTGTGTAACCTTCCCTGACCAACACCTCAAATTTATATTTATACTTGATCTTACTGAGGTGGGACAGGACTAATGTGAGCCATCCATCACCCAAAGGGGTTCATTGCAAGTATACATAAGCGCCTGAAAGCATATTTGTGCCACAGGTCATCATGAACCATGATTATTTGCATTGTCACCAATATGCTTCCAGTGACTTTGAATTGTCCATGGCTTGATTAATGAAACAGTTATTTTCCATTCAAAAAGTTCTTCAAGAGTAACTCCCTCCCCCCTTAAAGATGGTCTGTCCCTGATAAGGTCTATTTAGGGCACAGACAGCTGAGAACTCACCAGCAAATGCCTGATGCCAAAGTGGCGGGGGGGTTCAACAAGCGTGTGTTTATGGAGACACTGGGGGGGCTGACAGCTGTGGGACCACAGAAGAACCTGGTAGCTTCTGGAAAGAGAATGATCTGGAGCTCCATGAGTTGGGTTTAGGTATTTAGTTATGGTAGTTGGGGGAAGGATTAGGGGTCAGAGAATGAAGAAGGATCCTCATTAACATACAAGTGCAAATGTGTGTGTACATGTTTGTGTTCATTGTTGGAGTGCAAAATAAAATATAAGACAACTGTTGAACTGGGTGTTCATCTTCTAACCGGTGCATGCAAGCATTAGGGTTTCGCATTCAAAACTATTTTGAAATTTCCATGACTCATTACTTTCGTTCTGTTGACAACAGAAGTTTTCTGTTTTGACTCATTGCTTACTTACCTGATGCATAGCAATACGGTAAAAATTCCTGCTGTGTCCTCTTTGTTTTTGAATGCTCAACAGCCTTCTTGCAAGTGAGAATATGAACAAACAAACAGAGACATTTATGGTCTGACAATGTTTTGGGTTTTTTTGTGCTGGTTACTCCTGGTTATGCCTAAATGCCATAATGCCTGTTGTTGTGTCAGGTTGATCAAAGCAAGTACAAGCCAAAGGGTTTGGTTAGCAGAGGACACTGTATTTTAGACTTGCTGTTCCTGTGAACATGACACTTTGAAGAAAAGAGCTGCTTTTGTTCCAAGACAGTTAGCAAACTACTCTCACTTGAAGCAAACTCAAGTGCTCTTGTACAGTATTATGTCATAGGTCAGCATCAGGTTATTAGTGATGCTTTTATTAAATTATTGAATTAAATTATTAAATTATCGGATTAAACAATTTCACCTGCCTTTTAAATAATATTTTTAGACGATGATTACATAAAAATCCTAATGCTTACCAAGAATATATGAAGGATTTTTTGTATGATGTTGCAATCTCATACATGAAAATTGGGGATCGTTCTATGATCAGGGTTATCTTACAGTTGGACCAGCACTCACAAAAATGTGCAGAATTACTTCAGGTCATAGAGCTTGTTTCACCATTGAGTACAGCTGTCTTTATTTCTATGAATATTGCAATGATAATGTTTCAAAATGACTTAAAAGGCATAGCTTTTAGTCATCAAATTTACATGAAATCCCTTTGACCCAAGTTTCCATGATTCATAATGTCTGTTTCATCAATGTTGCGTTAAGTCGTACATGCATGTGATCCTCCTGGTGAAGCTGCTTCCTGGCAAGTGTGACAAAGTGTATGTGTATGTGTATATTTAGGTATGTATGCAATCTCCCCACTGAGGGACTAATAAAGGATTTTCTTGTCTTTCTTATCTTTATGCTACTTGTTTATTTTATGTCTGTGTTGTTATTATCTGTTATTCTACGCACCTTACCTTGAATAGCATTGTAAATTTCGTCATATTAACATGATGACAACAAAAGCTTCTAATTCTAATTCTAATTCATTTCAGATTCAGATTCAATGTGCATACATCCACGGTGGCTTTTTTTTTCACACACACATACACATCCCTGTCTTACATTAGTTGTATGGGCACATTATACATTCCCTAGCTCCTTAACCTTACCCTAACCATCACAACTAAATGCCTAACCCCAACCGTTACCCTAATCCAAACCTTAACCTAACCCGAAAACCATGAGGACAGGCCAAAATGTCTTCATAACAATGGTTTCAAACCAAATTTGTGCACTATAGGAGGGAAGGAGTGATTGCTGGGCTTTGGTACCACCAGGTGGCATTACACATCCATTACAGTAAGAGTGGCATTACACACTTCCTGGATTTAGATTCTTTACTTGAGTAAAAGTAACAATGCTACAATGCAAACACACTATTTTACAAGTAAAAGTCCTGCATTAAAAGTCCTGCATTCATATCTTTATATGACGTATAAGTATTCTAAGAAAATGGTTCTTAAAATAATAAAAACAAAATTACTTGTTTTGCAGGAGGTTTCTTCCTGTTTGTGTTATACTATGATATATATTACTACTTAATGTATTTTGCACTGGTTTAATCTATAACAGTTCACCATCATCATTTTATGGGGAAGGTTTTGTATGTACAGTGTTAATCTGCAAAGTAATAACTATAGATATTGAGTAAATGTGGAGTTAAATGTGCAATATTTCCCTCTAAAATGTAGAATAAGTATTAACTGGAAATAGTAAGTAAATAAAGTAAATAAATTGGACTGAATAAACTGACTAAAATACACTTGAGTAAATGTACTTACCTGCCATCACTGGTGTTATATATATTAAAATTTCTCAGGTACCAGACTTTGGAAATTTTACATGTTTTCATTGCATTGTACATCTTTCAAAAACGGCAAAATGCAGCAGTCTTAGGTTATTGTCTGTTTCCGCAGTTAACTGGATTACTTGTCATTGGTGTATGGTGGCATGTTTTTCTTAATATAAATGATGGAATACCTCTGAACAAAAAACAGATAAAACTATGACTCCAGGCTGGTTTGGAAATGCTAGGCACGAGACGGCCTATCTCATATTTTCATTTTCATCCCATCAATGAGGTGATCAAATTTCATTTTATTTTGAAAAATAACGGACCGGAAACTATTGGTAGCTACGTAATGCTAGCTCATTTCTGTTGCCTGCATCTTCCTCTCCAACCAAAGACTGCTAAACACAAGAAGCTGCATTTTCCCGGCTTATAATAAGTCTTTAGTTCTGTCTCCGTTGATTGTTTAAGTAATGTAGAATGGCGTCGGGTTTTGGGAAGATTGTCGTCGGTACTTATGTGGAGATAAAGCGCAGTGATGGTAAGTTTCACCCTGTCTCAGTTGTTTGGGGATCTTTGTTGCTGCGGTGCTGTTGAATACAGCAACCGTTGTTCCTGACTGCAGAGCGTTACGTTCACGTTCTCTTCATGAACTCGTTAATGCTGGCTGTCAGGGCGGAGTGCTTCGACATGGCCAGAACCTTTGAATGAGCCTTTACCTTTGTTAGCTAGCTTCTGTGCGAACGGTTTGCTGTTAGCTATAAATTCACATCGTAGGATAACAGTAAATGCGGTCAGTTGGAAATTAATGAAAATACCAACGTCAGTGCTAGTGCATAACGTCACCCAGTCTTTTTATTCTAAAAGCAATTAAAATTTGACATTAGCAAAGCTAGCTCAATTGCTAACCAAGTTAGCTTAACGTTAGCTGCTTCGGTAGAGTGCAACGTTCGCTTTCGATTAGCTAAACGGCTATGACTAGCAAATGTTACCCGGCTTTATTACAGCGGTAACACTGGACTGAAACCGAGCCCCGATCCACTGAGTTGGCGAGAAGTTTGCTTTTATGTCCTGTATAATTCATTTATTCGTGTTATTGCATATTTACTGGGCTAACTGAACTAACATTGGTTATTATGGAGACCTTGTAATTCTCTAAGATCAATAATCAAGAATATTTTGAACGCCTTATCAATTTGACATGCCGTGTATTGATAGTGACACCACAGCAAGACGGAACCCAGTTAATTACGCTGGTTTTCTAGATGATGAGCGTTGATGATATTTTAGAAACTTTATTGGATAAGATCACCCTTTGCAGTAAGGAAATCTCATTTTAGATGACAACTATAAATCAAGATGACGTTAGCATGAAGAAAAACAAACAAGTCGGTAGTGTACGAAGCGCTTATGACAACTCTGTCATTGCTACACAAGTAGTACATAATCTACCTAAAATGCCATCACGGAAAAAAACTGGAATCACAATACACAAACTGGAGCTTCAGTTTTTTTTTGAAGGCTTGAACAGAACAGAGGAGTAGACGAGAGAGGGAGAGGCAGTTTGTTGTATGACTCTTCTCTGTTTGAATATCTTCTTTATTCTGCCTGTCCTGTGTAGTTGTTGAGTATTGCCTTAGGGCCAAACATGACTGAAAAGTTTGTGTCATTCCTGCTGGCCCTTGCAGGATTAGGCTACACCCAGTAATAACATTTTGCAGTAAACACTTAAAAAAACAAATGCTAATTTGAACAGAGCACTTGAACATAAATGGTTCAAAACTAGTGGCAATGGTCTGTTTTTAACCACTGCACTGGTTATTATTGATTATAATGTCCTTAACTTGATCATCCCTGAGTTACTTGATTATGCTGTCCCCAGTGTCCTGAGATCAGGGGTGAGATGTGAAAGAGGCCCTCAGCAGACCCAGAGAGGGAACTGGTTCTGTCTGTCACTCTGTCTCCCTGCTGGTTGGTTCTGCATCCAGGGCAGGGATTGCCCTCTCTCTGGGGGGTTGGTGGCGAGGGCTGGTTCAGATTCAAGCCAGATTCCGGCTATTAGCCACCACCCCATCTGTTGCAGCCAGCTCCCTTCACTCTGCCAGGACTCACTCTCACTCCCTCTTCATCCCCCCCCCCCCCCCCCCCCCCTCCACAGTCAGTCCTGGTGACAGCAAGATTTCATAATAATCTTGTTCTCTTCAATAGATGATCTACACTGTAGATCATATATATGCAATAGCTGTAGATTCTACAGTCCTTGCACAGTTTATAGCCCAGCACAGTGGAGTGTGTATAGTCTTTCTGAATGTGGTAATAGACTCCCAGTTTAATCTTGGACATGGGTTATTTGTTGTTATCAGGCATTAATTTTTATGTGAAATGTAGCAGTGTCTTTCACCATAGAGTACAAGAGGGACATAGGCCACCTACCAGCTGATTATGGTCTGCGTGGTTTCTCAATCTGTGACATGCTAACACAGTTTCAATAATGGGTGCCTTTGGTTTTGTAGTGAAACTGATGCTTTGAAGGCTTTGTTTGTTTCTCAGGCTTAGCAGAGCTTGAAGCACCCCCTTTTAAGCCCCTTCAGCTACTGGGAGGTGTCAGCATACCCATTCTGCCAGGTTTTAGTATAAAAGTGGGGCACACTGCACAGTGCATTCAGCACATCAACTTCTGTAAGACAAGCCAGTGTGTGACTAAGCATTTCAGCTCATGTAGGAGTACAGTTTGTGTATGGAAGAGGCATGTAGAATGCAGCATACTGATTTCAGAGCACAAAAGTTAAATGTTCCCTTCATCAAGAAGGTCAGAGTGTATAGCTACACAATATCATGTCTGGTTTTGTAGGTATATGACATAAGCTGTGCCCTTGAAACTGTTGTACCCTTATACTGAAATGTTTAATGAAGAAATTATTGAGCAGTTAACAAAAAACCAGGCAAAGTTTTGCTTAATAATTTAAGTCTCTTATCAATTACAAACACCAAACCAATTGTCTGACCTATTTTAAAGTAATTCTGTGTACACTGTATATCTATAGTGTGTATTTATATATACTTTGAGCTTGGACTCTGATCATTGCTATTATTTAATACATTTCATAGATGGAATCATTAGTTGAAAAATAATTGAGAGTTTAATCAGTCATCAAAAATAACCTGAAGCATTGTCACATATTACACCCTGCCTTTTCTGGATGTGGAGGTGGGTCTCTAGGCTTCTGGCTACAACAGGTTAGACGGCCAATATGTCCATTGTTGTGTATGGTGTTGCTGTCGCTATGGCCTCCATTCCCAGTTTATGTAGTCTGTGCCACTGAAAATTTCTACAAACACCAACCTTGCTTAGGTTTGGTTTAGCATTTGACAGGATGTTTGGGTTATTATGTCAAGATAAACTGTTTTCTTGTTTTCTTATGAACTGCAGAAATGTGTTGTCAACATATAAAAAGGATACCACTGTGTGCTGGTTGATACAACAGACAACTTGCTAAGTCAGCAGAGTTGGGAAGTAAGATTTAACTTCATGTAACATTTATTTGTGTCAAGCTGGTTTTCTCTTGTAATTTGATTCCGCTGTCATATGATGTATTTATGTAAAGCAACAGGCTGTAACATTGTGCCAAAGACCGATTTCCCCTTTGGTACTATAAAGTTTACCATACCTAATCTTACTTTACCTTGCACGTCGTCTGTGATTTCCATTGGAACAGACAAAACTTTAGAAGTGAAAGTACTTCAGATTGTATACTTGAAATAACATTAGCATTACTGAATGTTATGTTGTGTAATGTGACTTTTCCACACGAGTGATTTGGAGGAAGTTGTTGCTCCTGCTCTTACTCATGCAGTACATTGCTGACCCATGGGAAGGCTGTGGTCTCAAACTTAAACACTGATTTAGAGGGCCTTTTATTGACCCTCTGTTGTCTCTGTTAATCTTCTGAGTGCTGCAGTCAGTGTTGCAGCATGGCGTGCTTTCAGTACTCCTTAAGTAGAGGTGTGACACCAAGCTCTACGCGCCTGTTGTTCCAGCTGCCTTTACTGTCTGCAACCTGCTTTGTCACAGCTTGGTATTGGATTATTTGCTTCAATACGTTATGTCTGTGGAAGCAGATGGGCTTGAAATGCTTCAGGAGCCTGTCAGTGTTTTGTGATTTGAGAAATTTTGAGCTCTTGTAAAGCTGTCCTAATGAGCGTTTGTCAACCACATTCTAACATTGTGACTTACTTGTACATGACCCAGACATAGTGCTTAAATATTTACTCCAGTAATGTAGACATGGTTTTTTGGCCCACACTATCATTTTAAATGGAGGGTAGGGCTTGGTGGTAGGCTGGGATCATCACTGTTCATGAAGTTTTTATGGCTAAAGTTATGGAAAGTTTTCAAATTATTGTTGCATTTACATGCGTAGCAATGTTACTTTGGATCAAATAGCTTGATTTTTTTGTTTTTTTGTTTTGGGGTAAAATGTACTTTTATGAGAAAATGTACTATAAAACAGTATTATCTACTTATTGTTCTACGGTACAAGAGAAAGACAAAGTGTATGATACTGTTGAAATTGCTAAACAAGGATGCTTTTGATTTAGTGTGAATTAACAACTGCTGTTGATAGGGAATACACTCTTTTTTTATGAATATATTAGCTAGGTCTACCACATAAAGCCAAAATGGCCTGATCTTTAGAATGCACAAAAGGTTTTTTTTTTAACAACTGTCCCTGTTTTAAGACACTAGAATAGCTTTTCTGCATTTTGTCCATGTAAAACCATTGTAAGGTAAATCAGTCAAACGTTCAGCAGTTAAGAACACTAAAAGCATCTTTGCTTGCTAGCTTTCCGTGTGTTTCTGAATAATGGATACAGGAACATGGTGTTTCCCTGGATTGTGCTGGGAATTTACAGCATACAGTCGGGCCCGCATAGACAAAGATGGGAGGGCTGAGTAGGCTCTTTACAGCTGGTATTATTACGCTGCAGACAGAGAGGCGGACAGAAGCATACAGGCTAGCAACAGCGACAGCAGCTGTGCTTGTCTCCGTTATCAGTGATTTTCTCTAACGGGTCATTATCAAACCTCATGGTCAGAACTCACTAAGATTAGCTTCAGGCTATTACCATGCTTTCGTTTGAAATTCAAAGGAACCGTTTGCCTCCTGATTATTTTTTTAGGTAAAATAAAAAATGTTTAAAAAAACACTGCTGTTTGTTAATGATGCGAGCACAGACAGGATTTGGTTTAGTAGGGCATTTTTTGACTCTGCCAGTGAAGTGCTTTAGTCTGGATAATATGCTTCAAATAATGATCACATCCATATTAATATGGATATTTTCCATTACTCGTTTGTACTAAACTGTGTTCAAAGCAATGAACTGTGATCCACTATTTTCATTAATCAAGATAAAATTCTTCACATGTATAAAATAAATACTTTAATGGACTATGGACTATGTACATATGTGATCAGGTTAGCAAGTGGTAATTATGCCTTTTTGTATTTTGCCCTAATAATACCTTACAAGGAGAGATATTAGTGAAATTGGTTTTATTTAATTATCTTTTTTTTTTTAATCAGTAAAATACTTAAAATATTGCTTCCATTGGGTCAGCTTGGCATCCAAAAACTGATGACTTATGGCAATCCCTGTTACCAGTTTTAGAAACTGCCTTCACTTTTTAGTGCTATTCTGACAGTTTGATATTTGTGTCTTTTCTATCTATGATACTCTCACAGGACGTATACATCAGGCAATGGTGACCTCACTGAATGAGGACAATGAGAGCGTCACAGTGGAGTGGATAGAAAATGGCGACACAAAAGGGAAAGAGGTAAGCCACCATTTATGATCACTCAAAGCACCCGTAGCAGCAGCATGTTCTTTTACTTCCCAAAGCAATGAATAATGCATCAAAAGACAGTCAGGAACTGTGATGATTACACAACCAGCCTGCATGTCCAGCACTAGACGTCACCCTCTGTGCCCTGATGTGAGCTAACGTAAACTGTTACTCTGGTCAAATGTCTCACACTGTTTATGATCAACAGTATGTCCCGCAACTCAGCAAAGTAATAATAAATAAATAAATAAATAATAAATTGACTGCCCCTATTGAGACGGTGTAAAACTTCTCAATAGGGTGGGTTCTGTTATACCAGTGATTTGGACAGTAAAATTAATTAATTTTGTCTTTTTCCTCCTCCACCTCTTTGGTCAGCACAAAAAGACAGAAGTAATTAACAGACAGATCTAACTAACATTAGATGTTGCTGATATATATGTATAGTCATTAATTTTGCAATCAAGTGCATCTTTTGAATGCCAAAAATCACATTACTATACTGTGATGAATCTTCTACACTTTTTGGTATCGAAGACTTACAGCTCCTTATAGTCTCGAAAGGTGTCTGTCAAAAGTTTATAGTTTCCCAGTTCAGTCAGTGACTGTCATCAACTTGACTGCTTGTCCGAAACAGTTTGTTGTAATTGTAACCAAATTCATGGTGTAAAAAGCAATGAATTAAACACTGGTTTGTAGGACCATTCTCTGAATTAAGATGAATGAACTCAGGATTCCGTCTAGTCAACAATGCTTACACAACTGGATGACACACTGAATTGCATTTTCATAAAATTGAATAAACAAATTTATTCTGGGAAAAAAAGGTGGTACAGAGTAATAGAAATATATTATTTCCTTTAATTGCAGTTCAAAAGTAAGCTCCTTTGGGATTGTCGAGAGTGACTACATTAGGGCCTGTCTCGAGCCCATTGAAGTATGGCTAATTACACTGCATTAGTTTGTTGCTCACTGACAAGCATGTGCGCCCATGGCATGCTAATGTAAGCATGATTTTTAATCTCCAGGCTTTGAGGGGGACATCAGGTCATTCAAGTCTGAGTAAAGTCTCAAGTCATTGGTGCTAAACAAAGTCAAAACTGAAAGTGTTAGGAATACATTGTATTGTTACATTGATCAGCATACGTTTTCCGTTGACTTTGGTATCAATACTCCTCTGCTTCTTGACAGATTGACTTGGAGAGTATATTTGCACTTAACCCAGATGTAGCACCAGATGAGGAGATTGCCCCTAGTCCTGAGACTCCACCCCCTCCTACACCCACAGGTGTAAAGGTCAACAAAATCGCAAAGGTCAGTACCAGTGCCCCCTTGTATCTGTCAACATCAGTAACAAATCAGTGAAAGGTATCATTTTAGACTGTTTAAATAGAAAAGTAGCTTCTTTCTAATTTGATTCTCTCCTTCGGTTTAAGATCCTTTATTCACATAATCGCAAGAGGGCATCTAAAGTGCTCAGACTTGCTCAGGTAGTTATGTGGCTGCAGTTTGCTGGATCTTAATATAGAACCTGGATCCTTGAAGCTAACCAGCTAATTGGTTCTGTTAAGTACACCGTGTGAAGTACACAGTAGATTAGAGCTGCTCCATACTGTCACGTACAGACTGGGATTATTTTGGTAAATATTGCAGTTGTGCTTTAACCCGTTATGTTGTATAATATAAATGATGTACACAATAGGCCAGAAATGGGACTCTGCCACTTAGTGTAATTTTAGCCAAGAACACAAGTGTGTGTGTGTGTGTGTGTGTGTGTGTGTGTGTGTGTGTGTGTGTGTGTGTGTGTGTGTGTGTGTGTGTGTGTGTGTGTATGTATGCATAATATGGCAAGCATTAGTGTTAATAATGGAAGTATCCACACTCAGCCCTGATGTAATTCTCAGGCTTTGTCTGTTTCTGTATCTCTCTACATAACAGACTTAGACAAAGAGCTTGAAAAGTAATAGGAAATGCAGGAATGAAATATATCGTAGAACACCTGTAATTACTCTGGCATTTGTTTTCTCTTGTAGAACCGTCGGACAATAGCACCTACTAAGAACGACACTCCGTCCAGGGATAATAGAGGTTTGTTAATTATCCCCCTATAGTGTATTACTCTCAAATCTTTAAAATGAGCTTAGAAATCATAAAGAAAGGGAAAGGTCAATTCATATAAAACACATCAGTGACCAGTATTATATTATTCTGAGTATTCAGTTACTATATTTCTCACATTTTATATGTTATGTCATAATCTTTTATGATTGGTTGATGCACTGTGTATATGGAAAGATGCTACATGCAGTCAGTCGTGAATGTATTAGGTACACATGGTTAATGAGTTGTTTATTCAACTGTATGGTCATTTTGGTGAATATGGTTTATACTGCCACTCCATTTTAATCCCAAGCCCCAAAGTGGTGTTGTAGTAGAATATAAGTCAAATGATCTCTTTCTTAATCTCAGTGGTTTTGTGTTTTCAGTGATCCCGACCCGGGCCAGACCCCAGCAGCCTCAGCAACCAGAGCCGGCACCACCGCCTCCATCCCAGCAGCCTGCACAGCCCAATCAAGCTCAGACACAACAGCAACAGCAGAATGGTAACATGATCAAAACAATAATGTGTATTTTTTTTCTTTTTTAAACCAACTTAAGATGGGATCTAACTGTGCTCTTTCTCAAGAAAATAATGTTTTCAGGGAACCAGTTGTAACATTTGCAGTATTTCTGATCAATTGATTTAGGCCGTCGGCTGAAACAAACATCATAACTTTTTGATATCTCATGTTTTTGTTGACCACATGTTTATCGCAGAATTCTCACATCACCTGATATCCAGAAAGGAGTCTGGACAGCTTTGTATGTATCACCTGCATGTTTCCCCTGCCCTCAATGCTTCATGGTGATTCTAATAGAGCTCCCAGTAGAATCCGAGAGTCCTCTAGCCTTACAAGGAGATTGTACACCCAAAATGTCTGCCAGATACTATTCAGAGCTGTGGTGTGGTGGTGAAGTAGCTCAAACACAATCCATCCAGCAGACAGGCTTTCTGGGTATTAGACGAGTAAAAAAAAAAAAAAAAAAAAGGTTTGTGCTGCTGTTTGACTGCGCTGTCTTTTCCCCCATTGGATTTCTGCTGAGTCACCCATAAGCACGTGTGGAAAAGCCTGTGGCACTCTGCAGTACTCCTCCAGGCTCAGACAGCAACAGTAACCTTTTTCTTTACTATTCATTCCTTCCAAGTGCTCACTGTCATTTGATGAGCTAAGTGGAGAAAGAGGGAAACACCTTGGTTCCCCCTCCCCACCGACTGCCTGTGACACTGAATATCCCAGAAGTTGTGACGGTGCTGCATCCCTCTTATAGTGCCTTGTCCTGGTGCTGACCCAGCTCATCTTCTGCTTCCAGATTAGAGCAGATTATTAATCCCTCTGCTCTGATAGTCTGGGTTCTCAGGGACCGGAGCCAGCAGGAGGCCAGGACTGTATTACAGGGCTTCGGCCAGGCTTTGCAGTGGGAAGCTGGGGCTGCAGCAGCGAGCCAGGGCTAATCAGATAAAACTGATTTTTATGAACCCTGCAAGGAATCAGAAGTGGCTTTTACTCACATTTGCTAACGTGTGTTTTCTTGCTAAAAGTTTGTGATTGAAACAACACTAATCTGTGAGTGTGCTTTGCCGGGAGATTTGGAATAACCTGGTTGACTGAAACAATTTTCTAATCATGATTGATTTGAAACCAAGTCTACTTTTAATTGGTGTAATTGGGAACAGATCCAACACTGTAAGTGATATATTTTAGCAATCCTCTGGTCCAGTTGTGTTTTAGGACGCAGATAGAAAAGATAAATGAAGAGAGCATGTTTTGAACACATTGTAAAGGCCTTTTGTTGGTTATCTAGAGAAAGCAGCTAGTGTTACACTGGAGGCACTGTGTGCAAGCCACTGCATTCTGATCTGTGCTTGAACACTGTGACTGTTCTGCTTTGTTGGAAATAGCCCAAGGTTTATCTCTTCTGTTTGAAGGAAGACCAAGAGAAAGGAAAGGCTCAGTGAGAGAAAGATGCTGCTCAAGCTGAAGGAAAAGACTGAGGAAATAGAAGAAAACGATA
Organism: Toxotes jaculatrix; assembly: GCF_017976425.1. Taxonomy (NCBI): domain Eukaryota; kingdom Metazoa; phylum Chordata; class Actinopteri; family Toxotidae; genus Toxotes; species Toxotes jaculatrix. The sequence goes on along the minus strand of NC_054400.1, from coordinate 15,516,172 downwards.
GGAAGGCTGATGAGAGAAGAAGAAACCTTTTTTGAAAGAAAGGCTATTGGCATGTCCAGTGGAAGGTGGTAGAGCTACTGTTTCTCTTGTCTTTATGGCAGCGAGGAGGAAGTCAAACTGTGTGAAGGAGGTGGAGAAACTACAGGAGAAAAGAGAGAGGCGTCGGCTTCAGCAACAGGAGCTCAGGGAGAAGAGAGCTCAGGTACATCCATAGTATTCATCTTTCTGCCAACCCCCCAGTGAACAAAATGTATTTAATGACTCTCAATAGCCCCTTAAGTTGTTGACACTGAGATGATAAACTGAAAGACATTAGAGTGATTTTCTTATTAGTGAATGAACTGGCACCACACGCTGTCATTTTGTCTCTCTTTTCCCTCATTCAGGAGGTGGATACCACCATTCCTAACTATGAGATCATGTACATGATCCGAGATTTCCGAGCCAGTCTGGACTACCGGCCCCTGACCACAGCAGATTTGGTGAGTAGAGACAGTGGCTTCTTCTTCTCTCTGGGTTATGTTTGCCCTGATTTGAAAAAAAAAAAAAAACTTCTCCTTTTCTCTTTCACTGTCTAGATTGAAGAACACAGAATATGTGTTTGTGTGAGGAAACGTCCACTCAACAAAAAAGGTAAGGTCTTTTATCGTTAACAACGTTGGTCTTGTTTTCAGTCGTCCTATGTCTTACTCTATTTAAAATATTTTTCTCCAAAGTGTAAATGTGGTTGAAAGCCTTGGCTCTGCTATGTTCCAGAGTTGTCCATGAAAGATCTGGATGTGATCACCATCCCCAGTAAGGACGTGGTGATGGTTCATGAGCCTAAACAAAAAGTGGACCTGACCCGCTACCTGGAGAACCAGACCTTCCGCTTTGACTATGCCTTTGACGACAGCACCACCAATGAGATGGTTTACAGGTTTGTAATAACAAACAAACCAAGCTAAGAGACCCGCCTCTTTCATGTGCTTGCTCCAGTAGTTCACAGACGATACACCTCAATGGGATAAGGACAATGCATTGTTTTATAGAACGGAATTAATAACTAGCACATTCCTTGTTTTTGTACATAATAGTTAGATGTTTTATCTTGCTTTTGCAGAGGGAGTAGTGAATGGATGTGTGTTCTGTCTTATCCTGCAGGTTCACTGCCAGACCTCTAGTGGAGACCATTTTTGAAAGAGGCATGGCCACCTGCTTTGCCTATGGGCAGACAGGCAGCGGGAAAACACATGTGAGTCCCATCCAATGAAAACCACATCACTTACCACGAATCAAACCGAATTGTTCCTGTGGAGAGTTTTGCCTTATTTCATTACCCTTGCATATAATTTGATAATACCTCTTCACTCACTCATATTGTGTTGTGTACTGTATTTAAGACTATGGGTGGAGATTTCTCTGGGAAGAACCAAGACTGTTCTAAAGGAATTTATGCATTAGCTGGTGAGTCAAGGAAATATTTTTTTTTCTGTGCTAAAGTGTTGTGCTCTAGTGAGGAAAGGTGTTCAGATATAATTTGTTTGGTTATCACATTAAAAAAGGTTTTGTTTGCTCTGGCATGTAGCTCGGGATGTATTTCTCATGTTGAAGAAACCCAACTACAAGAAGTTAGAGCTACAAGTGTACGCTACCTTCTTTGAAATCTACAGTGGAAAGGTGAGTGATATGTTTGTTTTTTTTGGTTTTTTACCCCCTAAATAAAACATTAACCCGTGCTGACTGTGTGGATGCATTGATAGGTGTTTGACCTGCTGAATCGTAAAGCGAAGCTGAGGGTGCTGGAAGATGGGAAACAGCAAGTGCAAGTTGTGGGGCTTCAGGAGAAAGAGGTCAAGTGCACAGAGGATGTCCTGAAACTCATAGAAGTGGGCAACAGCTGCAGGTATGACAACAGAAATGTGGTCAATCTAGTTGATGTTAGTGGTGCAATCCCAAGACTTTATTATGTGCTATTATGATCATATCGTGCCTCTTTTGTTCAGCATGAACTGAGACCAGTCATATTCCCTGTGGAGACTTTCTCACTCCTCCATTTGTTCTTTTCTCGCTCTCTTCACTCTTCTTTGCCTTTTGTTCATTTTCCTCTCTCTCTCTCTCCCAGAACATCAGGGCAGACGTCAGCCAACGCTCACTCGTCTCGCAGCCACGCTGTATTCCAGATTATTCTTCGAAGGAAGGGGAAGATGCACGGCAAGTTTTCCCTCATCGACCTCGCGGGGAACGAGAGGGGGGCCGATACATCGAGTGCCGACCGGCAGACTCGTCTGGAGGGAGCTGAGATCAACAAAAGCCTGCTGGCCCTGAAGGTCTGTAGGCAGGAAAGCCCTATTGTAGAGTGTCCAAGTGTTTGTTGCCACTTTCTTTCTGTTTTTTTTTATTATTTGTTTGTGAAAGGACAAAATATACAGTGATTAGAAATAGCTATTTTTTTTAATTACCATATCACATGTTGCTCTCTTCATGTTTCAGGAGTGTATCAGGGCTCTTGGCCGTAACAAGCCCCACACTCCATTTAGAGCCAGTAAGCTGACCCAGGTCCTGAGAGACTCCTTCATCGGGGAAAATTCACGCACATGCATGGTCAGTTTATTGTTGCCATAACCGGTATCCATGTTGTCATATCTCTTCCATAGACGTTATTAATCTGAATGGTCTTCACAGATTGCAACAATCTCTCCTGGGATGACGTCCTGCGAGAATACACTCAACACACTACGCTACGCTAACAGGTGGGAATATGTTGACCTACTACAGTGATTTTGAGAATGCCTTGTTGATGCAGGAACCAGTGGAATTTATGAAATTATAGCTCCTGTAATTCTGCTGAAATCCCCATTGGCTTTTGTATAGATTGAAAGTAGCTCTACCTATGTTGTTAATGTAAACCTCTCTGCCTACTCGTAGTAGTTCTAACTCTTTTGTATCCCCTCTCACTTCTCTTTTTCCTGCTTTGTTTCCCCTCTTCTCTCCCACTCTCTGCTCCTCTTTGCGCTGGTGCCGCTGTGTAGAGTGAAGGAGTTTGGGATTAGTCCGTCGGACATCCCCTTCTCCCAGGGCGGTCAGGGGAGTCGCCCTGACCACTCGCCCACCAATACCTTTGAGTACGATGACTTTGCTGCTACCTCTCCCAGCAGGTCAAGCACTCCCCATAGCACAGCACTGCACGCACACACAGACACAGTGCATGCGCTCCCTTCAGATTTTTATCAAATTATGATGCACATCCACGATCTCATATTAGAAGCTTTCATTTACTCCATCAACCGTTCACTGTGGAAAACCTCCACTGTCGTCATATCCTTCCTCTCCTTCATCTGCTTGATGTTATACTTTTCATCGTCATCTCCTGCTTTGACTTATGCTTTCATTTTTTTTTTCTATAACTAAGCTGTGGACATAACCTTTTTCTTTTCACTGACTCCTGAAGAACAATACATCCGTCTGTCCATGTGGGTGTGTCCTTTATTTGTTCTGTGCGACACCATCAGTGGTGAGATCTGAACGCTGGGACATCTGTGAAAGCTGGGTGTGATTAGTAGATAGAACGAATACATGGCAGTTCAAAACTGACTTAATGAGGTGTCAGCTGCTGTTTGGTGCCAGTAATAACACTAAAACGTCCATGAAGCTGTTCAGCATCCAGAGATGAGCTCACAGATGAGCTCTTGTTTGGACCAGCTCTGAGCAGGTAATCCCTCTCAAATAGTCCTAATTAATTAGCTCTGTACCTGCAGGTCAGGTACAGGGTGGTAATATCTCATCAGCTCTGTGAGGCCTCATTAAACCTGAGCTCTAAGTCCTTGGTATTATAACTTCCTATGGGTGGCATGTGTTGGATTCCCTTATATTATACTGGTGAACCAGACACACTACTCTTTGATTCATTCATGTGTGAATGAAGTTAATATGTCCATTATGAGAATAAATGGATGCAAGAATTATATCTGAGTTCAGACATTTACAGGACCAACACAGTCATCCTTCCACCATGCATGATGTCACCGCTGTCGTGATGCTACCATCCTGTGCTGTTTGTGAACGCTTTTGACCACACGGGTTAACGTCACACCCCAAATCAAACAGCAGCCACGTTCAGAGTGGGTCTGTGCTGTGAAAGACTCGGTCCTGACCAGCTCGACATCTTTTCTCTGCAGGGTGAAGGAACTGACAGTGGACCCCAACCAAGTGATGGAGGGGGGTCGGCCCAACATCCACGCTGTAAACCAGCTGGATCTTTTGGACGAGGATTGGCTGAGTATCTCGCCGCAGAGAGATGACCTCAAACTGCTCTGTGAGCAGAATGTAAGGACACTGGATTATGTCTTCTAAACAGAAAGTTTACTCTGTGATCAATATGGATCTCATGTCGAGATATAAATAACAAATTGCATATATCAGTATAAAGCATAATGCGATATAACTAATTTTATGGAAAATTAAGAAACGCTTTTGGTATAGACCATTTCAAATAAAGAGTCAACATGATCAGTAATGTCCACTGGAATCCAGACATGTCTGTCACATGTTCAGTTTTTCTTGGTACTGAAGCCATGTTAACTCTGTTTCTGTGTCCCTTGTCGACCCTGTAAATATATTTTCCAGGAGGAGGAAGTGTCTCCCCAGCTCTTTACCTTCCATGAGGCAGTGTCTCAGTTAGTGGAGATGGAGGAGCAGGTCCTGGAAGACCACCGTGCTGTTTTCCAGGTCAGAACACTGAAGAAAACTTACACAACTCCTTGAATACTACAGCTCACCATTCAGTCGTTTCTGTACATGTATACATGAGGACAGTATAAACCATTTGTTTAGCAAACACAGCTAGAACACTGGGAAATGTCTAAACATTGTAAACACTAAATAAAAGATTTGATACATTATTATCATTTTGGTAACCTCTAACACACTGATAACATTTATTAAGGTTGTAATAATTATAAAGTCATTCTTCGTTGATGCTAGTGATATTTCTTAAATTACGTATTCACTTATACGTGTCCTCTGTGAGCAGGAGTCAATCCGGTGGTTGGAGGATGAAAAGGTGCTACTGGAGATGACAGAGGAGGTGGATTATGACGTGGAGTCGTACGCCACTCAACTAGAGCAGATCCTAGACCAGAAGATAGAAATCCTCACTGAGCTCCGAGGTAGACCTGAAGTACAGACACACACTGATGACAGTACACAGGCTTCAGATTGCCACCATTTATCGAGTGTGAGAGTTAAAATTTCCCGTGGCTGCCTTCATCCAAGTACCTGATGATCATTAGGTTGTTTTAGTGCCCTTCCGGCACAGGTACTGCATTAGCTATTGTAGCTGAAAACAGTCCTTTTTCTTCTCCTCTCTTCCTGCACTTTCATCGCACACAGATTGATGATAAAACACATAAAACAATCCATTTAGCTGTTACACTGTTCCACATTTGAAGAGGTCAATAGCTGATTATTAAAAAAACAAAAAACAAAATGAGAGGGAGAGCCAGTGACTCAAGACACAACTGATGATGAGAGTGCATGTACAGGCAGACCTGACTGAGCCAATGAAAAAGAAAAAGTACTACTTTCAACCACAATGGCTAATGCAGTACCCATGATAGTGCTACCAGCGGAGAAGTTGGACTGGAGCCCTGTGATACATCCTGCTCCAATAAACACTAATAACATTTTTTTTTTTTTTTAAATGTTGTCTTCTCCTCTCTTCAACAGATAAAGTAAAGTCATTCCGCTCTGCGCTCCAGGAGGAGGAGCAAGCCAGTAAGCAGATCAATCCCAAGAGGCCACGTGCTCTTTAGAGGCTGGAGGCTGAAGAGGTTTAAGTGGCACATACAGAAACGTAACCACTAGATGTTTGGCACAACTTGGGCTGAGTAGAGCAGCTGTGAAAACATGATTAAAAGGACTGTCTGATGAATCAACAGGCTCAAGGAATTGCATTTGTTATGATCCCTCTCCTAACAAAACTGGCTGTTCACTCACTATGGTCTTGTTAGAAAACTTAGGGAGGAAAATAATTTTATTTCCTTCCCTTTTAGTAGGTCTTTTTTTTTTTTCATGGAGAATGTTTAGTTACCTCTCCCTGTTCTTAAATTATTTTCTTTTATACTTGTTTGTACTTTCTTTGAACAGAATATTTCTGACCTGGCTTAAGAAGAGATCTTCATTGAACGCGTTTTAAGGTTTACGACACAAAACCAGTATTTAATTTCTGGTCGCTCTGGCTGACATGTCTGCATGTGCACTCTGTGATAGCGTATGTACGCCACTGTCCTCGGTTTTCATGCTTTTGAGTCCTCGGTTTGCAATGTAAAGTCATCTCATAGGCGATCTCTTCTCTTTTCCTTTCTTCTCAGAGTTTCTGCCACTTTGGAAGAAGCCATTAACCACAGTTGTGCTTCTTCCTTTGTGTTTCTTTCCTTGTGTCCCTGAGAGGTTTTTTTACATGTAGTTTGCTTCAGTTTGTGCCATTACATTCTATGTGGCAACCGACTTAAAAAAAAAAATTCTTACTTAATGTAAAACATGTTTTCCACCCCTGTTTAACACTTTGTTATAAAAATGAAACTAGAAAAAAACTGCTATTAATAAATGTATAGTGAAGACCCCTGACCTACCATTGGTTATGTTGCTCAGTGTTTGCACCGGATGTAATGCTGGATGAAGTAATAAAGATTCATGTGTTTCATTTGAATGGTCACGGTGACAGTTAATCATCCAAATAAATGGACCAAATGACCTCCATCAAGGACCTTCTCCCCATGAACTTTGAGTTCCCCATGTGGTGTTACTCTTTTGCATTTACAGAGTAACACCACATAGTGACAGTAGCTAGGGAAGTGATGTGCATCAGTATCCAGACAGATGCTTCCTGCTTAACACAGTGACAAGTGCACCCCAGAGTTTACCTCTTCTCCCTCCATAGAAGCCAGTGTGATGTCATGCATTGAAGTGATGGCGACAGGTTTAGCTGTGATAGGATGTAATCTGTTATTTCTTACCTGAAAGGTTGATGCAGAAGCAGCAACAGCTCTAAGAGAAACTGTGACAAAATCTGGAATCTGGTTTCATACAGCTGCAATCGGCTTGACCTGCAGATGCCACCATTCACTGTAAACATTTATCCACAGTTTTAATAAGAACATGATTTATACAAAGTCTGAAAGTTCTGCGTTGTTTGAAAGTTTTATTTTGAAAGGTTTCTGCCAGAAGTATTAATAACAGTCTAAATTGACGCTGCAAAATTCAACTGTCGTCATTTACATGTCTTCATTGCCCTCCAGCGGTCATAGTGAGTAACTACATCTGCATATTCTTCCGCAGATGGCACTGTAATAGCTACAAATGGAGACTGCACCATAAATATAAATAAACTGTTATGAGTATTATACCTATTTTATATAATAAGTACACAACAGTTGCAACCCTAGTCTTCAGTATAATGTAGTGACAGGTGAAAAAAAAAAAAAAGTGACATTAAAAAAAAAAAACTTGTCCACAATGTCAACTTATTTTGACAGACTACATACACTCTTTAATATGCTACACTTATTAAATATTTACTTTTTTCCCATTTTGACCATTTTTTGATTAGAATAATCATCCATTACAGATTAGTTTCAATGAATGACAAATTTTCCCACACTGACAGTCCCTCGAACAACCGAGAGGGCTTATACAGCTTCTATCTGCCAAAAACTGCCCATGTATCTCCAGTGACACTTTATGTATACTCATGAGGGTCAAATAGCACACTCAATATGAGCCCTTTAAATGTATCCTCCAATATTCTTTGTATATTTCAATAATGGAGTTTCAGTTCCTCCGATCAAATCTCCATAAGAGGAAAGATGAGTCAGACCACTCATTCTACTCATTCGACCACTAACTTCTCCCCCCACTCTTCATAAAGGCACGAGTCATAAAGCTGCTGTCTTCAGTCCCCCCTGCCATTTAAGAAAAGTGGATCCCTGCAGAGTTGAATGCATGCAGCAGTCTGAGGATGAAGAAAATACCCACGGTTAAATATGTCAGTCATTTATTTTAAAGTAGATAAATAGGCAAAGAGCAACTGAAGAAGCAATTAAGTATTTCGATGTTCAACTTACACCATGAAGTCATCAATGTCCATGGACCTGGCTCTCTTCTCGCTGAAATCGGCCTCTTGCAAAACACTCTCAATCTTCTTGCTGATGCTGAAGTCTGCTGGGACTTCCTGTCAAGGTGGAGCACGATGCTTAAGATTCAAACAGGCCAACCACTGATCTTAAAGGCGACATATCTACACTCTCAACATTTGGATTACAAGGGGACAGCATGTAGCGTCCAAACACGACTGACAAAGGTTTGCATTGGGATATTCACTCACCACATTGTGTACAGAGCAGTGAATTCTGTAGTTCTTTTCCAGAAGCTGTTCCACTGCAGCCGACCTGGGGATTAGGAAATTATAAGTAAACATGATCGTCTGTTTTTTTTTTTTCCCTCCACATGCTGTTTTGACAGTACAGGCTTCTGTTAGAGTGGCAGCGTCTGCAGTGGGCAGGTACTCACTTGAAAGCTGCGCTGAGGGTTTTGTTTTTCCTTACAAAGGCGATTCTGACCAGGCCATCCCACTCCTTTTTAGGAGGAAAGAAAGGACAGTGTCAAATATCTATAATTAATCTCCGGTTTTGACCAAATACATTCTTGCAGAGTTCACCATTTTAAGAGTCGACCCTCACCTGGAAGTTAACTGGAGGGGGAGGATTTTTTGGTTCTATCCTGACAACACTTGACTCCACTTTTGGAGGAGGACGGAAATTATTCTTCCCTACCTGATAAAAGGGGGAAATTGTCAATACTGACACACGGTTGTTGCGCAAAACACAAGAAAAATCTTGATAAAAAAGAACCATTGAAAGACACTGTCATGATGTTGTGGTGTCTAGAGCACTGCTGTCAGTGTGCTAGATAAACATCAGAGTGTGCATACCGACCTTCATGAGGTGGTCTACGCGAGCCAGTAGCTGTGTGTTGATGGACAGTCTGCAGTACAACTTGTCTCCAGGTTTGGCGACCAGCCGCATAGCAAACTCTCTCTGGAACATCAACACGGCACACCTGAGAAGAAGTAAAACAAAAGAAGGTCCTGAATGTTCGGCGAGGACATGGGAAGAATGTAAAAACTTTTTTTTCTTACCTGAAGAAAGGTCGATGGAGCAAGAGCTTGAAGACGAATGGCGAAGAAATCTGCACAAGATATTAACATATGTTTAGTTTTAGATAAATACAATTAATGATAACATAAAATCAACTGCATGCAGTGTGGAGGAAAGTATGTCTTTACCTGGTATGGTAAGTTAGCCACACAGACGTCAAAGAATGGTAGATCTGTTTTTAACACATCTCCAACTAATATCTGAAGTTTGGTCTGCATGGGTCTGTTGGAAAACACAATGACACTTCATGAGATCACAAATTTATTTTCTATTTTAAAATTTCAGATGCTATGCAAATATATGGTGGCACAGCGCTGCTGCTGTCGTCACTCACGTGCACTGTACTCTTTTCTGAAGTTCAGCCACCAGTCTGCAGTCCAACTCACAGGCCACCACCTGCAAAGACAGCAGTTGCCGTTCAGACCGAACAGCAACAAACAATATATGGCAGCTGAGAACACCTCTAAAGGCTGCGTTCACAGACGCTCATTCAGAAGAACCTGGTAGAAAAAAAGATTTCTGACTTGATTCTTCATGATCTTTGCAGGCCTAAATGATTATGGCCCCATTAAAGCCAATAAGCAGCTGAAGCAGAGTGATACATTTCTCAAATAGTTTATGCATTTTGACCTTTTTTTTTTAAGGGATGTCCGGGGATGTTTGGGAAACTGAATACAAGCAGCATCCACACTGCAGTCTATATAAAATACCACTGAGCAATGCATTATTTAATTTCAATTTTCAGTCTCACCTTCTTGGCTTTTTCCAGCAGTTTAACTGTCATATTACCAGTACCAGGTCCCACCTCCAGAACCACATCTGTCGGCCTCAGAGCAGCCTGAAAAACGTGACACACACCAAATCAGCCATAAATGTGGATTAAGAAGACTGAGATCGTCTGTGTACAAGATTTGTCCTCAAAATGCCTTTGTAAGATTGAGGTTTTACTTTAGTACAGCCCACCTTTTCAATGATACCATTGACGACCAAAGGATTCTTCAGGATGTGCTGGCCGATGCCAGTGTTGAACATAATCCCTGCAACAGACAGCAAACAGGACACTGCATATTGGGCTTGTGAAGTGATCATGAGTAAAGTAATTCATGATAAAACAATTAGATTCTATTCCCTATTTCCACTGTTGCCAAACCACCTTGGAGTACAAGGCTCTTATATGAATAGGCTTAGGACATCCTGCCCACCACATTTCATAGAAAGCTTTCATCTCATGGATTAAAAAACTCTAAATATTTTTGTCTGTTCTGTATTGTGTAACAGAAAATTCACTTTATGTGAAGAGTTAAACATGGTATCAAAACAATTCAGTGAGTGAAACAGTTGCACTCATTTATGAGAAATACGACGAGGTAGTATTACAGTGTATAGTTAATGATATATTTTCCAATTCTAAATGCATTAAGCACAGGAGGGAAAATGCACATACTTGGGACTTAATGGGCAATAGTTCTGACATTAACTCATAATTTGGTGGACTCTTTGTATGCCGAAATAACCACAAGACACTTGATAACTAAACTAATATCTTAAACAGTGTTGTATGGCTTATGGGCGTTTGCAGGCAGGTCCAGCCCAGTAAAATGAAGATTTTATAAATTAGGTTCGGTGCCTTGTAACACAAAAATAAATGAGAAAGTAGCGTTACTAACTCACGTAAACAAACCTTTAATGTCAACACATGACAGTGAGAGCTACAGTTCCCGCTGATGTGTGGTCTTTGACAATGGTATAGTGACAGGGTTGAAAACTGATCAGTACTTTGTATCGATATGAAGATGAACTTTGACTTTAAAGCCCATTTTCTTCCAGCAGCTGATGTTTGCTGTCATGCTAACGCTAATTCCTCCCTTGGAGAAACATACCTTGGCTTCTGACCTCTTGGTGCTGCCTGCTTTTCTTCTCCGCCTTAACCTTCGGCATTTTTACTCGGATATATTCCAGTTAAAGGTGCAGAAAACCAAGTTTGAAACAATTACTCAAAAATTATCCGTCTGGGTTTGTGTAACACGTGCAGACCCGGTTTCTTCTTCACTGACAGGATGTGTGATGTGTTCAAACTCTTTGATCGCTTCCTCTGTCGCCCTCTATTGGCAGCTGGACGTTCTATGCTTTGCTTTTACAAACAGTTCATATTGCTGGTTTTTACCGTTTTATTTATTTATTCGGCATTACAACACAAAAACATATAAATATGAGTACATAAATTTCTTCTCTAGTCAGAAGTAGGAAACTCCTCCAGCGTCATGGTAATGTCTCGAAGTTTGGGATCATCCAGCCAGTTGACTTTACAGGCCAAAAGGATGCCCTGAAGAGAAACACAGACATTAATATATCAGCTGCTAAGTTCACTGCATGCATTAACAATTTTTAGACCCTGCACTGTCAAGATAGTATATTTAAATTCCTGTACAATTTACCCTGAGGACGTTCTGTGTCATGATGGCCATTTTTTTATATTTCTCCAGGTTCACCCGGCCTTTCTCCAATGCCGCTTTGTACTTTTCTGTATCTGGGTGCTCTTTCTTAGACATCAACTCTTCAATCTCTTTCATTTTTTCATGTGTGAGCCGCTTCATCTCTACACACATACATACAAAAAAAAATAGTGATATATTTAGTCTAGTGTGAAAACAATTAGTAGATTAACAGAAAATTAACCAATGACATGTCTGGGGAACTCATTGTTAATGATTTGTCAAGTTCACATGGAGCACGGAAAATCTCCATCAGGCCAGCATTAAAAATAAACCAGGGAACATACCAAGTCTCTTCTTCTGTATTTCTGTAATTTCGTCTTGAAGATTTCTTGACTCCTGTTGAAAAAACAAGAGGGATTTGGATATGAAATATATAATAATTGCCTCAATTTACAATAACACTGGTATTCACAAACAGAAGCATAAAAGCCTAATGCACGAAGTACAAACATTACCATTTTACCTACTGTCTGACTGTTCGTAACTATTTTATACACAAAAACATTTTAAACATTGATAAAAGGGAAGACAATGAAGCACTGAGTAAACGATGGACACACAGTGGACTGTGAGGCTTCTTACTTTCTGAAGTTGTATTATTTGTGAACAAAGACCCATGCCGCGATGGCTCACAGCTTTAAGTTCACTAGGAAAAAAAAAACAGATTTGTACATCACTAAAATAAAGTTTTTAACAAAATAAATGTATGATTTGTATCAGTATGTTGTGAGTTGACATACTCAGCCTCTAAATCATTCTGCTTGAGCTTTTCTCCAACAGCATGCCACATCTGCATTCTGAAAGACAACACACAAAGGTTTACAGCTTCTATATCATATATTATACTTTTATATTAGATTATCATATATATCCAGCATTCGTTACAGAGAATAAAGATTGTTTCTGAAATTGGTTTACCTGTGCAGTGTCATTGTGCTGTTGAAATGATTCATCTTGATCTTTTCCAGCTCACTGACATAGTCTGGTCTGGAACAGTTGATGAAAAATATAGGTTAACAGTGTGAATTCTAAGATTAACCTTAATCTAAGATTTGTTTAAAAATTATAGATCCACATCATTCAGCTAATCGCAAATACTCACAAGTCTCTCTCAGCTTCAGATGTGCTGCATGATCTCTTACTTTTTCCTGTTACAGCAAACTTGATTTTACTGCTTTGTTTGTGCACTTCATGAAAATATAATGTGATGGAAATAATACACAGTTATATACCTGCATTGAGCTGTACTGCCATCTCAAAGCACTGGTTGGACATCTGCTGTTTTATTCTGGCAAGAAAGTAATTTCAGCAATTACAAGAGGTAATATGATTTCCACAGGTACATAATATAACTAAATGAATAGTGAATGTTAACCATGAATCTTGGGGTGTTATTCATCAGTTACAACAGTCCTCTGTTACTGTCAGCTGAATAAAAACTGAAGTGTTAAAGCAGATGTGGAAGAAGAACCTCAGCATGTCCGTAGGGGAGGTATCCTTCTGTCCAGTGGAGCAGTCAGGAGCAGCCCCATCATTCAGAGCCACAGCCTCCATTGTGTGGTTGAGGTTCCCCACGCTGTCAGTCGGGTCCATCAGAGACCAGTGAAGGTGCCTGGAGGGGACTTTCACAGGAGAGAGTCAGATCCCCTGGGCTTGGTCCGAGGAGCATAACCACTGGACCAATTTAGTATCACTGTCTCAAAAGAATGAATTACTACCTATATGCTACTCAATGCGCTAACTACAAGGCTATTTTGAAAAGCCAACACATAATAATAATAATAATTGTCAGAAACTAATGAACTTGTCTATCTGAAAAACAACAGTGACTCACTGTTTGTGTAGATTGAAACAACACGACGAACTGTTTTGTTTTATAATAGCATTAAAATGGTCTTAGTAACAAGTGAAATATCTGGTGTGGTAGACGTATCAGAACAGAAAACTACCTCAAAATGGTACTCAACTACAACACAGTACAGTCCAGCTCTGGTAATGAAAAATAAACAAATATAAAGCGCTACAAATACATGACTAAAAGTCTACATCTCCATGTGAGCATTATTTTCTATATAACGTAACTGGGAATATACTTGGGGCTGACAGAGTTGGTTTAAAATATCCTACCTTGTTTATCTTAAAGTTGCCGGTAAATCGAAGTTAAATAAAGGAAGCTGTATGTTAGCCGCTAACTACATCGGCTAATCGAAAGTTTGGCTATAATTTGGTAAAAGCTTTGAGCGGCTGTCACACATATGAAGCTTTATTTACTGTCACTTGGACGGCGGTTTTGTTTACATCGGTTGACTTCAGATGCAAACCCCGCCAGGAAGTGACGATGTCTCCGTCACGGCACTGTTCCTGCAGGGCCCCCTGCAGGCCAGGAGTGAGAAGTGAGGGTTTGTTTGAAATCAAATGGAGTCATGTCAAACGCAACAAACAGACCTACTCTGCAAAGAAAAATTCAAATGACCGCCCCTATGTGGAGCTGTCCTATCTCTGAACACACTCGATCCCGCCAAGTGATTCACATGACAAAGCGAACCAATCAGGTGATTCGTCACTCAAGCGCTTCAAACGTCAGTGGCCAAACCACACCTCGGCACAGTGGTTCTATACACCTGTCTGAGTTACCGCGCATGCGTCGGAGTCTCGAGTGTTAGAGAACCATCACTACTTCTACGCTCTTCCAAACTAGCCACCACCACGAGTCAAGGTTTCTACTTCTATATGCTGGTGGTGCATGCTAGAAGATGGGGACGGCGCCAATTTATCAATTCCCCACACAGTAATATGATAATAGAAAACAGCTTAGCGGCGGCGTGGTTGTGCCGCCCCGGGCGGCTGTCCGGTTCGCCCTTGCCAAAAACCAACACTGCCCTCCCCTATGAAGGCGGACGGAGGCGGACATTTCAGTCCAGACGAGGCTCTAAGGCCTCCATCTATCCTAGATGAAAATCGACCACTAAGTTCTCTCGTTCCCTGCCACGCTTGGTCTCAGTGTAGGGCAGAGCTTTGTCAATCTCGCGAGATTATCGTTCTGATTTCGGCTCAACGTGAGTGACCTCTGCGCAGGCCTGATTGTAAACGTTGCACAACGACGAGTTGACAGCGGTTGTAACCAATGCAGAGCAAAAGGAGCAAGGTATGAGTAACATAAAAACTGCTTGTTTTGCATGTTGACTTTATTCTGTCTGTCGTGCGCCTTTTGAGCGTTTTCATCTCCTTTAAACTAAATATCCCTCCAAGTTACCAAGCAACTCTATATAGATCTATACCGATCTTTCATACATGCTGGCTAAACGTCTTGTCTGGGGTTACAGTGTAATTTGTTAACTATTTCCGATGCCATATAGAAAGCTGACAAGCAGCAAGAATATAATATTGACATGTGAGCACAGCTGTTGCACAGCATTGTAAGAAACACCATTTTCGGGAAAACCTGACAAACCTTGTTTCAAGTGTGCATCATAACATACTGGACAGGCGGAGTTAAGTGTGTATGTACTGTGAATATATGTGTGTGTGTGTGTGTGTGTGTGTGTACGTATATGTACACTCAGGGTATCCTGGAGCGTCTTAACGCTGGGGAGGTGGTTGTAGGAGATGGAGGTTATGTGATGCAGCTAGAGCGACGTGGCTACGTGAAGGCAGGTCACTGGACACCTGAGGCTGCTGTTGAACACCCTGAAGCAGGTGCATGTTACATACTCTGTCATTTATTAACATGACAGCAGACTCTGTTAAAGCACTCTTTTTTTATCAGTTTTATATATTTGCCTGTTTTTTCCTGATAAGTCAAGCCTTCTCTCTTCTTCACTCTGTCAGTGAGGCAGCTGCACAGGGAGTTTCTGAGAGCAGGAGCCAATGTGCTTCAGACATTCACCTTCTACTGCAGTGAGGATAAGCTGGAGATCAGCGGCAATGTCACCAACATCACTGTCAGTACATTTAATGTTTTAAAATGACATAATGAAAATTAACCTCCCGTCAGTCTGGTATCACTACTTGCTGTACTCTTCTGATTCAGGGGGCTCAGATCAATGAGGCAGCCTGTGACCTGGCCAGGGAGGTGGCCAATGAGGGCGATGCACTGGTCGCTGGGTGCGTGTCTAAGACTCCCTGTTATGCAAAGAGCCGCAACGAGCCTGAGGTCAAGGCCATCTTTAAGAAACAAATGGACGACTTTCTCAAAAAGGACATTGATTTCTTTATAGTAGAGGTATAACTGTACAACAGATCTTGAAGTTCAGTTCTACTGATTCTTGTCCCAAGTGACAGTTTGATGATTCAATGCACATTTCTCCTGCAGTTTGTTGATCACGTGGAAGAGGCAGTGTGGGCAGTGGAAGTGCTGAAGACCAGCCGTAAACCAGTGGGTGCAACACTGTGCATAGCTCCTCACGGAGACATGCACGGCATCCCACCAGGAGAGTGCGCTGTCAGGCTGGTCAAAGCTGGTACACTGATCTTCTGTGATGTGGAACTTTAATTCCCTAAGTCCGACATCATGTCTTCAACTCTACTATCTGAATGTGTTTTATGTGCATGTGTTCATGTGCAGGAGCTGACATTGTTGGAGTAAATTGCCACTTGGACCCTCTGACGTGCGTTCGCACAGTGAAACTGATGAAAGAGGGATTAGAGAAAGCTGGTCTCAAAGCCCATCTTATGATCCAGCCGCTGGGCTTTCACACACCTGAGTGCAACTTCGGTGGATACACCAGCCTACCCGAGTACCCCTTCGGTTAGCATTGGTATATTTGTTTTGTGCAAAATAAAGAAAATAATGTTTTAGATTCCGTTACATTATTTTTATTATTATTAGTATTATTATTATTAATAATAATAACATAAATATAACTAACTAAATATTTTATTCTCCTCTCAGCTCTGGAGACCAGAGCAATGACTCGCTGGGACGTTCATAAATACGCCAGAGAAGCTTACAATGCAGGAATACGCTACATTGGTGGCTGCTGTGGATTTGAGCCCTACCATATCAGAGCTATAGCAGAAGAGCTGTCTGCAGAGAGGGGATCGCTCCCTCCAGCTTCAGAGAAGCATGGACTCTGGGGAGCTGCTCTGGAGATGCACACTAAGCCCTGGGTCAGAGCCAGGTAAGACCGAGAAACACAGCTGCTGCGTAGGTACATTTTAGGCTGGTCTATTTAAAATAGGCTGCAGCGTCTGCATTAAATGTGGACAAAAGACTGAAAACAGTGGCACATATTGTATACATGTATGGTGGCATGTTTATAGTTATCATAACAAAGGATGTTAAAAAAATTAGGGGGAATTGGAAAGAGTGTGTTTCTGCTCTGCACAGCTGTTTATAACCTGCTAAACTCACAAAATCTGTCTTAGGGCTCGTCGAGAGTATTGGGAAAACCTCTTGCCTGCTTCAGGACGTCCCAAATGCCCCTCAATGGCCACACCGGGTGATGATTATGAAAAGCAGTTGGGGTCCAAAGTAACAGCATAATTACACAGTTTGTTGTAGTCTCTATATTTTGGGTCAGATTATCCATCTTGTTTCATAACATGGATAACAAATAAAGATCTGTTTAACCAGGTCTTTGTTTACTGAGACTCCTAAAATGCTTTGTCCTTTCCCAAACCTTACCAACTTACTAGTTGTAAAACACCTTAATTGACATATTTGTTGATTGACTCATTGTTGTAATCTGCTGCTAAACATTTTCACATACAATATTAAATAAAAAATAAAGTCCTTGTTTTGTTAACTGCTGTTGCTGTGTTTGCCATTGTATTTTGAATTTTTAACCCTGAAGGGACATTTGTATTACATACCAGTTTGTGCATGCACAAGTGCATGAGTACAGTAACTGTTTCATAGGTGTGTCTCTTCAAGACTGCTGGAAAAACTTTTGCCAGCTTCCAGACATCCCAGATGCCCCTCCATAGTCTCACCAGCTAGTAAACAAGAGGAAGGGTGATCAGTAACTGAACATACAACACAATCACCTGTCTCTACTGTACATTATTCTGTATAGTAGAATACTGAGCAATAACTGTGCAGCTTTGTTTGTGTCTGATCAGATTATATATTTTTTAATATCCAAACAGTGTATAAAAACAAAGATGGTGTTCTTACCTGTCACTACATTTAGTAGTCCTCATATTTGTTGTTAAATTGCTGAATGTTGTTAAATGTTTCTTACATCTTATAAGAAAAAACAATTTCTCCAGTATTTCTGACAAGGTTCCCGCCTTCTGTTGTTTTGGTGGTCAGACAGGATCACTCTTTCCACATTGTGCAAAAAAAAAAAAAAGTTGGCATCAACACCACACTCTACGTGGGAAAGTTTTTTTTTTTTTTTTAAAGTGATCGTCTACCTTTTAGGCAGACATATGGTTGAGTAAAATATTTTATAGATAGTTCTAAATATTCTGTCCAATTGTAAAATGTGAGCCTATGAGAAAGAACAGGGCAAAATCTCCTTCCCTCAGTCTGCTCCTCACAGATGGTTCAATAATACTCATGTGTTACCATTATCAGTGAGTCACTTATTAACCTGAATCAGGGTAAAAGTCAGATCAATTTAGGAGAAAGGTAATAAAAGCTGTGACACAAGAGTATGTTGTAAGGTTACAAATCTGCACCGTTGTCATATTTTGTAAGACGTGTGCTCTTTATCATTTGTGTCGATTTTGTTTTACTCAGTTGACTTCGATGTTTCCACACGTCAAAAGTTTTAGGTCCCACCGAGATTTGAACTCGGATCGCTGGATTCAGAGTCCAGAGTGCTAACCATTACACCATGGAACCGCACACACGTTTCCTCCAGCTGTTACGGCTCAGACCCAATGACCGTGCCGAGGACTACGGCTCGTCCTCCCTATTTCCTGTCACAGAGTTTAGCTGACTTGTTGAAAGCTTCTCGTTACCTTTCACCATTTACCATTTTCTAAATGTAGGCACAGAGACTCTTAAATGACTGAATGCTGACATTTAGAAATAAATCCATCAGCATAATAAATGTATTCGATTTATAAAAGTGCACAGAACTACAGAACGGACAAATTAAAGAAGTTATTTTTTCTGCTTTATCTTGCTTAACATTACTTCTTCAACGCTTATTGATTTTGAACGTACTGCGTGTTTTTTGTTATTGAGTGTTTACACTTCGGTGTTGGCAGGATATAGGTACTCCCCTGCTGTACTTGCTAAGGGCAGTTAAGGTGGATGTACCTAATTTGAGCCTCACCTCTCAAAACCATGAGGTTCCACCGAGATTTGAACTCGGATCGCTGGATTCAAAGTCCAGAGTGCTAACCATTACACCATGGAACCACATACCCCCTGGAAAAACTCGTGAAAATCAGAGAGCCGTTCACCCAGTCCAGTCTCTCTTATTTGAAATAGTTATGTGTAGAATATTCCTCTTAGCGTTTGCTGACTTTAACTTTAAAGATGTTTTCCGGAAGGCCTACGTCTTTAATGGGTTATTGAAAATCACTGAAATGCATCAAACAGTCCTGTAACCTTAATCAAGGAAAAAAAAAGATAATTGTTTTGCCAAAGTTAGGAAAACATAATATATTTGGCCAAATATCAGCAGTGCAGAGAAATGTGGATCTGAGGCTGCTGAGATGTATCCATCTTTTCAAGTATGAGAGATTTTGTTTGTTTGTTTTGTTTAGGTCATGAGAAAAACATTGCTGCTGTGGATTTGAGTCTGGTCCTGTCAGAGCTACAGCAGAAGAGCTGAGTGCAGAGAGGAATACTTCCACCAGATGAGAGAAGCCTTGCCCTAACCCTCAGTGACAGGTAAGATTAAGAAGAAATCTATTTATTATTGGCTGCTCAGGCCCAGTATTAACAGTTTAGTGTCCAGCTGCCAAAATCCACCATAAACAAATAAAACCAAAGTTGTGCTTACATATCACCACAAGCAAAAATGATGCCACAAAATAAAAAAAAGACAATAAAAAAGGCATCCCCTTGTATTAAGGGGATAACCCAAAGAACACATGTTCCCAACAGTTTTTCATTTGTCCGTCTCACTTTCTGTTCTTATTGCAAACAATAAACTGCCCCTGAAGAGCCACAGTGCCCATCCATAAGGACAAAAGCTAGGATAGTCTCTTTTTTATTAGGCTTCCACACCAGGTAGTATAAGACCAAGATGTCCTCTATAGCTTATTCTATAGAGTAAGGTGTACATGTTTATGTTTAATATTGTTCCTTTTCATAAAGCGAGGGAACTACTTATCAACTATGACAGGAAAGGGAAATACAGTCCTGACATTTTCACATTTTGGGGACACATATAATACCAGTACCTCCTATTATCCTGTTTTGAGACTGCAGATGGTAGACAGGTCCGATTTTTTTTAAAACCTTTTATTTGTTATAGATAAAAATAAAAGATGAGGAATCTCAGTGGGCACCTTTTTGCTTTTTGTTGGCTCCAGTTCAAGGAATCTGGTAACTTCAGGCTTAGGGTTTGGGTGTGTTGTTTGTTGGTGTTGTTGTGTCATGGCCCCTCTCCATTGCTGCAGCCTATCTTTGTCCTGAAAACCCCTTTCTCTGCTCTTTGGTTTTCATTGCCAGATAATCATAAATCAGCATTTCGTAAGCTGTCTATAAAGAAACTTTGAATGACTTTGTTAAAAACCACAGAGTTTGAGAGGGACACCAGGGATCTATCTGAGAGTGCAAACAGATCGCACCATAGGTCATGCTCGGGGCTCATCAAAGCAGAGGTAACCTCTGTTGGAACCCATTCAACATTTCGCTTAGTATCATTAGAAGTCATGCACCCTGGTGAGGGACTGACTATTATCTGTCTCAAGGCTGTGACCATTAAAGGGGAACACTTTCTCCATTCCTGTGCTCTGAAACAGCCCAGACAATATGTGTAAACAACTCAGCAGCTCTCTCCCACACAGAGTAACAAAGTTCCAACTTACTTCACTGATTTTTGGAAGCAGTTTTTTTTTAACTTTCATTTTAACAATTACTAAAATAGTTTTACATTCCATGAGTTTTTCCATAAGGTGAAAGCACATGTACTGCCATCACATCACGGTAATGAGTGATTCCTAAGTTAGAACATCGATCAGTGCAGAAAGTGTGGGGCAAATTCATCTGTTTAGTAGTTCATTCATTTAAAGAGGAGCTACATTTTATTTACTTTAATTTTTGCATGTATACTGCTCTTGATCCTGCAGCTACAGACCTCCGTCTCTGCAAAACATCCCACACTGCTGGACCCTAAACGTCAGCACGTCCTTACGTGCCCTGCTCAAGTTGAAAATCTAATGTTGCTTTCAAATGTTGTCAGGACAGAGCAAACTCGATCTGCTCTCCGCTCTGTCTCCGAAGAATGCAGCTTGATTGTAGCTTGATTCCATTAACACACCCTTTAGTAATAACAACAACAATAATAATACAACAGAAGACATATATTAGATTGGTTTATGGCGGTAGAAAGATAAGGCCAAATGGTTGGTGTTGGTCGAAAACATCACACGTGTTTCTATTGGAGTAACAAATTAAAAAGAAGAGTTATCTTTAAATATGCATATGGGAATTTTACGTTTTGCTAAATAACCCACGGTGTCGCTCTCCTCTTTGGTTAATTCTTTTCCAATGTCGTCAAACGGGATTTTGGTATAAATTCCGACATTTTCTCGCGGCCCTTGAAAGCAGCATCATTATTTTGCGTATGTGGTCTTGTTGGGCAAACGATGAAGAAAACATGCTAATGTTGTGAGTTTGGAGACGATGTTCACCTTTCTGAAGACGGCGCGTCTGCACGAACCACCCCGTCCGGTTTCTTCATGGCCCCGGCTCGTTGTGTGTGAACGATGCACGCCGCTGCTTTTGGATCCTGTTGTTACTTTATGATGAGAAGGGAGGTCTGGATCCGAGAGGTCGAGCATAACGGAGCACAGCTGACAGGCGGATCGAGCGCGGGACCTGGTAAACACACGGTCGCATGTTGTGTGTCCGAGTCAGGGAGCGAATGACAAGGAGAACATCTGCGGGAGCTTGGGACGGCCAGCCAGACATCCGAGGGGAAAGCAGGTGGGCCAGAGATGGGAAATGATACCGCACTGCTCCAAATTCATCCGCTTGAGCGAAGGAGGATAGCCCTTCAGGCAAAATATCCTCGGAGAGAAGACGGTGTTTGGTAAACGCTGATATAACGCCCGCAAGACACACCGTTTTACTACGCTGCATCCGACTCTCTTAACAGTGCCAGCGTTGGTTCAGTTGGTGCAGGCAGCCTTGTTATTCCTGTTTCATCACTTTTGCAGAAAAAAAAATGTCCTTCACAATGGAGGATAATTTGGAGTCGGGGTGGGTGGCTGTTCGCCCGAATGCATTTGAGGAGAAGGAAAAGCATAAATTCGTGTTTATCGTGGCCTGGAATGAAGTGGAGGGTAAATTTGCCATAACATGTCATAACAGGACTGTGCAGAGGAGAAGCTTTGGTAGGGATCCTCTGGTGGAGGCGACGAGCCAGGATGGGGACAAAACAAAATGGCCCGAAAGTCCCGTCAGGGATAAAGTAGTATCTAGGAGCCCTGGTAAAGGAGCCAGGGAGGCTGCGATTAAAGGCTGCAGCCCTAAAACCAGGTCCGTGATTGCAACGAAACCAAGTCCTGTCAAAATTCAAACTGTGATCAAATCTGCTGCATCTCCCGTTAGTCCCGAAACCGAGGTGTTGAGATCACTAAGAGAGGACCAGGTGTCCCCCGTACTGGACAGCCTGGACCTGGAGGAGCTGGACACTCTGAGCAGAGAGGATTGCAGCTGGGCCGGGCTCTTCTCCTTCCAGGACCTGCGGGCCATCCACCAGCAGCTGTGCTCGGTAAACTCGGATCTGGAGCCTTGTCTCCCGGTGTTTCCGGAGGAACCAGCCGGGATGTGGACGGTGCTGTTCGGCCCGGCGGAGGTACCCGAGAACGAAATGGATGAACTGTGCTACAGTTTACAGGTGTACCTGGGCCACGCGCTCGACACGTGTGGGTGGAAGATCCTTTCGCAGGTTCTGTTCACGGAAAGCGACGACCCAGATGAGTACTACGAGAGCCTGAGCGAGCTGAGGCAGTCCGGGTACGAGGAGGCGCTCAACCGCTCAACCAAACATCTGCATGAGGTGAGAGTTTCCCACAGAATCTCCATAACTATACCAGCTTCCTGTTGACATAGTCTGTGCATAGTCCTATTCTACCACTCACAGTCACACAGTTGTACAACTGGACAATGGGGAGCATCCCAGTTCAGCCACTGACTATAGTGGCCACACCAACTGGTCTGCCTGAAGGATGTGCCATAGCAAAATGGTAGTGATGAAATGTGATGCACTAGCCATTAGTCTGATGTGGACGGGTGTTTTATAGGTATATGTTTAGTATTATTGCATCCAGTTAAGTCCAGAACAATGCAGTATACAGACATGGTTTACAAAAACTGACTGTGATGATGATCTTCAAAACTCACACAACCACAAAAGACGTATATTTTAATCATTTTAGTTATATATTTTTTTATCTGGGAAATTTGAATAATTCACTCCATCCAGCTCAAACATGTCCCAGTAGTTGTGATAAAAATTAGTTTGTTCAGTCTGGAAACTTCACAGAGGTTTAACTGGCCTTTGTTTACATTAACGTCTTTGCACTGCTATATGTGAGTCATCCAAGTTAAGATCAGCATGTGGACTTTTATGAAGTATATCACAAACTAACCTGCTATAAGCACAGGCAAGACAAAAATATCCAAATATGTTCTTTAGCGTGCACAGACAGACAGACACACACACACACACACACACACAGACAGACACACACACACTTTCACTCTTATGAAAGAAGTATCCTGAAAATGGGTGGAGGGTGCCGACCCCACTGGCAAGCTAGAAAGAGAAGAGCTGTAACTATAAACTTACATCCTCTGTGGAGTATTATACTCTCAGCATGGCTGCTGTCTGCTGCTTAAACAGCTGTGAGAGTCAAGTATGTACACACACACACACACACACATTCACACAAACACAGTTTCCTTCCTCTCAGAATTAACCTGTTGATGTAATGTGCAGAGTCATCGTCTGTGAGCACGGAGCAGCTGCTGCCATGACTTTACCAACTTTAGGTGCAGTGTCATTATTCAGAATACTGTCACCATTTTTAGTGGGACTTTCTTGGTTATTTTTTATATTATTAAGACTCAAGGAACACACCATATATCTGCTTTTAGCAAAGTTCAGTCATTTACGAGAATATCCAATGTTAATTTATATATCTTATCAAACACTTGCAGCTGTATTTAAATAATCAACTTAGCTCTGCTTTATATGTATCTTTGATTTGACACAGCAGAGACATGATCCAGACACCCTGCACGCTCCAGGCCTGTTCATGTTACACACCAGCAGCAGCTAGTGATTGATTAACTGCTCTTAATATAAACAGACATTGTATTGATACTCATTGGCTCTCACATCATCCCACTTATCAGTGGCGTTAGATTAATGCATCCTTGACTCATGGAGCCAGACAATGCAAGGAGTCCTTTGAGAGAGCAGATGAGAGAGAGCATTAATGGAAGAGTTTTCCATTATTAGGATCACAGCATTACTCCTGGCCATTATAATGGATGGTAGATAAACTCTGAGAGTTACCTGTGTTTATGGAATAAATATATTTCAGATGCATGTGGGATTGTAAATAGTAAAAAGTAAAAAAAAAAAAAAAAAAAAAAAAAAAGCTTTTAAGCTTACACTGTTCATCATCCCAACAGTATTGTGAGGACAGCAAGGTCACAGTGCAATAAATGTTAAATCTACTTGTATGTTCACTGTCATTGCAAAAGTAAAAAAAAAAATAAGTAAAAGAAAGAGTCAAGAGACTACATCCCTTTACACTGATGTGTTTACATGATTTTCTGGCCAAGGCGTTTCCTCTCTGCTCTGCTTTTGGCAGTGAAACGAGGCCGCGAACAGCATAGACGAATCACCCACATGTCATTCCACCCAGTTAGTCCCACACCCACACCCACTCCCATTCGCACAGTTCGGAAACACACACACTCACAAACTTGTACTTCTATCTTTGTGAGAACACTTATTGGCAAAATACATTCCCTAGCCCCTTACTGAAACCCCAAAACATGGTTTTAACCCTGGTCTTACCCCTAGTGCATGTGCATGCTTGTGTGTGTGTTTCGTTCACTTTGTGTTCGTAAAATGCAGAGACTAAATTTCCCCACTTGAGGGACGAATAAAGGATTTAAACTTAAAACAGGTCTTTAAATTTGGCTCCTCACTGCCAAAGTCTAAAACTCAAACTGGTCCTCACAAAGATAGAGGTACACATACACACACACGCACAGTTGGAATAAAAAAGACAGAAAACCAGACACAGGAAGTGTTGCCTTACTGTCCTTCCTGAGCAGAAGAACATCAAACACTTTTCAAAGAAGGTGTGTTCATCCTGAGGACGAAGGAGGAGTTAATGATCTTATTCAGCTTTTTATCACAGCCCGAGCTTTTCTGTCTGTAATTCATTAAAACACAGTTGCAGTTTGTTGTGTCCTAGCATCTCATACACACACACACATACACCCACGCACACATTGATCTTCCCACTCCATTTGAGGGCTGAGTTAATGGCTATTTCAGTGCTTGCTGGTAGCCTACAGGATTGTTCAGTCTGGAAAAAATGCATGTGTGTATTGATCTTATTCCCAGCAGCAGAAGGGACTCTGCTCATTCAGTGCACTCAGATACACTCCTATTATTTACTGTTATACAAAGCATCCCTGCAGTCTGACAGCAAGGTGCAAGTTTCCATTTAGTGCTGAGTGACACCAAAAGATGTATTTAATTATGTTCCCTCTGACTTTTGTTTCCCTGGGTCATCTGACAGAGCTGTAACCCTCTTATACAGATTACATCAAACCTACTTACAGTATGTTTGCCCTCTGCTTGACAAGGTCTTATGGAGATTTAAAAGGGGCTTATAAATATTTATCTGTTCTGATATTATGAAAGTTGCTTGTATGTTGACTATAATAAAAGTAACAGCTTGTGTGTGTGTGTATGCGATGCAGCTGCTGGAGAAGCACAAGGCCATGGACAGTATGGTGGAGCTGTTGGAGCTATATGAGGAAGAAGACCAGGCCTATGGAGGTCTGCTGGAGACCTCCACACAGCTGTACCAGTATCTGCTGCAGCCTTTCAGAGACATGAGGGAACTCGCAATGCTACGCAGGCAGCAGATCAAGGTAACAGTTTTCAGATGTTTAAGTCTGTACACATGAATGAACAAGTATTAAAGGTGGGGATTTGTCTCATAACAACTAGATTCTTAAGTCTTGAACAGAGTTTGGGCCCAAATCCTGTAGTGACCCAATAATTTGCCAAGACCTCTTTGGCATTTTACCGAGCCTCAACATTTTGAGTCACGATGCTCCACTGACAAGTACACAATATCCATACAAACACAGACCAATATAACAGAAAAGTTTTTTTGTGTTGTTTCTGGGAGTTTGTTGGCGTCCATGTGAACTATGTGGGATATTTTTTTTCTGACACCAGGGGTTATTCAGATGCTATGCTTAACTGGCGTACGTGGGAACCTGGCTGCTGTGGAGATGGGCTTAGATTCAGTGATGCATTTCTGCATTTCTCTACAGGCACCGGTCCTAAAACACAATAGGTTGTCACAGGAAGTTCTCATATCTCTTAAAAAAGGTTCTCCGTATGTATGTGCATGTTTAACTGTGATGTATTATGTGAAATGAATTTTGTTGTATATTGTGATAAGATGCTTTATGGCTAGCATTGCAGTGGGATGGGGTGGGGGGGGCGTTTGAAATGTATCTAATTGCAAAGAGAAGACGGAGGCTGGTGAATGGATAAATGGCGGAACGGCTTTGTTCAGTCGTTGCAGTGCAGTGATGGCACATTTATATTTAGCTCCCTGACTCAGACACAGCACATCAGTAATAAAAAGACTTCACTATCACATTACCACATAACATCCACCAACAAAGAAAACACACAGCTTTTTCCGACCTTGGACATTTAACACCTTCCTGTCAGTTTTATCCTTCTCCACAGCATCTGAAACACTTTCTGGGATGTGGCAGGTGGGAGCTGAGTGACATGCTGTGAGCTGGAATGGAGCCTCATGGATCTCCAATTTCCTGCAGTCTCACAGAGACATGAATAAGTCATGTTGTGTGTAGTCCTATAGGTTGACAGCAGTTACAGGTTGATTCTGATACACACTGGGATCAGCAGGCATGCAGCAGAAATGGAAAGATGGAGAGCGAAATTAAAAGAGCCCTCTTGCTTAGGTACGGCTGAATAAATGTGCTCAGTTCCAGTTCCTCTGGGGACTCTGGAGAACCTCTGGAGAACCTCTGGAGAACCTCAGGTGTCAGCTAAACACAGTAATGTCAGCAGGGTGTAATGTATTTTATTAAGCTGAGTCCATTTGACTTCAGCTGAATTTCACACGTTGATGTATTTTATGGATTTAGTATGAATTATGGATATAAAGGCCAATGAGGAATCTCACATCCTATTAAAAAAATCCTATTTAATATAATCTGTAAAAAAAAAAGAACTGTCATTTCGATAACTTTTTTTGTAATAAGAATTTTTTTTTTTTTATTGCTGGATTAAATTGCTTGTTAAAGAGACTTTTTCTGAACTGTAGAACATCACGAAAACTTTATCTTGTCAATCAAATGGCACAAGAAACTATAATCAGACTCTGAAAAGGAGTTTAATTTGAAAAAAAAAATCAGATCTGTATAGAGGAGCATAAATTCCTTTGAATCTGACTCAATTTGACGAAATCTATTGTGAGGCTGAAATAAGATATAGAGCTGCTGTTTGGATTTAACTTTTTATTTATTTGACAACAGTTTTGTGTTTTGTGTCTGTTTCTTAGCTCATTTCCTGAATGGATGTTACATTATGTCCTTCATTTTCTGCCTGTCCTGTGGAGTACAGGACAACTCTCATTTTCTTTCCTACTAACTAGGACACAATTACCAACTTTGACCCACTACATTAGCAGTAGGTCAAAGCTGACAGTGGGCTGTGTGTGCTCATACTGTCCTATCACTATTTCACTGCTTGGTTGTTTTTTCCAGAACAGACCCATTCCCTTTCTGTCTCTCTGTTGCTGTACTCTGTTGTTTTTTTTTTTTTTTTTCCTGCAGTACATTGAATTTGCTTACAAACACACCAGCAAGAGGAATCCCTCAGGGAGGCCTTGCCAGAAAAGAGGGCTGCAAAATTTGCAGGTCCCACCGAGACTTGAACTCGGATTACTGGATTCAGAGTCCAGAGTGCTAACCATTACACCATGGAACCTCCCACCAGTGGGAGGAGGGGAGAAGGAAGGAGGGTTAAAGCGGCTCTTCTGTGCCTATTTATAACCTACAGCGTCTGTAGCTCTTCCTCCTCTGCATTTTCTTAATTAGGGTTTTTTTTGTCTGATTGTTTCCTCTTGCTGTCACTTCTTCAGTCATTTCGATCTTTGACATGATCCAGTTTGATAGAATAACCTCTCAGTCACATTGGAAATTGGATAAGTGGATAATTGGATAATTGGACACAGAATCATTTTAGACACTGTATCAGCTGCTTTGTGTACACAGGTTAAGAGCTTCTCAATAAACATGTTTATACTGAGGTCGTTTGTCCCCCTTCAATATCCAGACAAGGCTGAGCAGATAACATATTTGCACTGTCCATATTTGCACTTAAAACTTAGCGCTGAGGGACAAACTTCAAAAATAAAGAGTTACAATAAGACAAACCACTGGATGTAAATCCAACAGTTCCAAAATAAAATAGTGTATAGGAAAAACTAAAAATTGAAGGAATGATTGCACGGACAGCAGGAAATTGCAGTGGTAAATGATACTGGTGCACGGCTGGGTAGTGCAGTGTGAGCTGAGGTGCAGCAAGGTTACTTAGGGCCATGCAGGGAAGCTGTGTGGCTCTGTAACCCTTGCTCCTCACTTTCTTCTTGTGTGCCACATAAACATATTTTGTTTTCCCCTGGGACATTTGGTAGTTATTTTTCTGGATGCTCAGTGTTGACCAGTCAAGTAATTGCCAAAGATTGTTTTGTCCCTGTATGTTAATATTCCCATTGGGGTCCTTAACTCTGTTCAAATGGTTCTACAGTGCAGTAATTAAAAGATTAAATCTGTAATGTTGATATATTGCAGGCTTTAATTGGTTAAATGTTCATAAATGTTAAAATGATCAATTCACATCATTCATCTTTTTATCTGTGGGAACAGAAAAAAAACAGGTATGATAGAGATTCACATTTTTTACAATATTGATTCACTATGTTCCTTCTAGACGGCGATGATACTTTTGTAAGGTCAGTGAAAATGGATGTGTTGTTGGCCTTGTGACACCGACAAAACACTGAGGGAAAAACATGAAAAAATTGTGTTTTCTCAGGTGTATGAATGTGTGTTTGGGTGTGCACATGGTAACTTTTATGGGCAAAATACTGCATTTTAACACTGCACTCGTGTGGGGGTGTAGCTCCCTCTCCAGGCCTAGTTTCTGTGGTGAAACTGTGGTGAGACAGAGTGCAGATTTCTCACTTATACCATTTCTCATTTAATTCAGACAATCTTTCTCTATAACATGTGTAGTGGAATTTAACCTCACTGTAATGTGTGCTACCATCCAATGGCTCCTAAACATCATTAGGTTTTTTTTCTAGGGTTTTTTTTAACCCATTCACTTTTATCACTAAGTGGCAGTAACGTGTCATACATTTGTGGTTTCAGCCACTCTGAATCTCAAATGAGAAAGAAACTCTTTTATCTTCTGGGTGTGGACTTTAATGAATGTGTCTCTAACTCCCTGTCCCTGTTAGTAAGACTGCATTGTCCTCTGCCATGCTTTATATTCTTTATCACCTCATATGAAACCATTTGTATCCCATGATCTCCAGCTCCTTTTACTAAATCCAAGGGTGTGTATATTTAAAGGAGTATTTTATAAATGCATGAAAAATTAATCTCCTAACTTTTTTTTTTTTGCACGATAAATCTTTTATCTCATCGTACTCCCTCACTAAAGCCGACCATTGTTCTTCCTCTTGCTGACAAAAATATGTTCACCCTCTCTGTCTGGAAACAGATTTCCATGGAGAACGACTACTTGGGCCCAAGACGGATTGAAGCTCTCAAAAAGGAGGACTCTGACTGGCAGAAGAAAGCTCAGGAGGCGGTCCTCAACATCCAAGAGTTTACTGTAAAATACTTTGAGATCACTGCCAGAGCCCAGAAAGGTACAGAATACCATCACTGTCACTGCCAATGTCAAGTCAATAAAGCAGCAGAGGAATGACTTTGAATAATCACGCACGCACGCACGCACACACGCACGCACACACACACACACACATACACACAGTGGTAGCATTGGCCTCCTATTGACCTGTGTGTGGTTTTGAACGCCAGGGCTAATGTGATTTGGTATTAATGAGGCAGTGCAGACAGCCATGCTTTGACAGGGACAGGAGGAAACAAGGACAACCTATTGATCAAACAGCTCTGCCAGCAGATCCTCTCTGTGCACGGTTACTCCGCAGTGTGCCCCCTGCTTATCCCAGTTATTCTCCGCCACTGATTGGTCCATTTGTTATCTGACACTTATTAGATCAAAAATCAAGTAAGTGAGTGGCTTCAAGTGCTAACTGGAAAAAAAAGACGTTGTAATGTTCAAATGTGGCCAATAGATGTCTCTCTCTACATTATTGTAATAAACCTTATCCTCCTGTGAGACTTCAGTCATCACATTCAATAAAAAAACAAAAAAAAAAAGGGTGACGTGCCCACCCACTGTACCAGAGGAGGAAGTTGATCGTGTTTGTGACTCATCCTCATGTGCGTACGTCATATTTAACTGTGTGGAAGTTTCACTCAGCTGCCTTTACGTTGTGTCTTATTTTTATGTGTGTGTGTGTTTGTAGGGGTGTATGAGCGTATGAAGGTGGACCAGCGCAAGTTTGGTAAATCTTCATGGACAGCGGCAGTGGAGCGCATGGAGAGACTGCGCTATTCTGTCGCCAAGGAAACCCTGCAGCTCCAGAGAGCCAGGGAGATCTGTCTGGAGCAGAAGAAACACACACTTCGAGAGGAGGTGTGGCAATAACACTCCACAGGATGCAACACACACATGCACAGACATAAACACACTCACAGGCAGTTGTTTTGTGACATTTTTTTTGTCCCCTCCTCTCAGATGCAGAGTCTGTGTAGCAGTGAGGACGCGATTGCCCTCTTAGACCACATGGAGACACAGTACTATGAGCTCCAGCTCCAACTGTATGACATCCAGGCAGATATACTACAGTGTGAAGAGCTGCTCCTCACAGCACAACTAGACAGCGTTCGCAGACAGATGACAGGTGTGGCTTTATTTTAGCTAAATTTATTAGCTTCTTTTGGACAAGTTGTACTTACAGGATTAGCCCTTTGAGATGCATTATCCCATTTTCAAAAGAATCCTGAGAAGACACTACATTTCACAAACTATTCTGTACATGTTGCATGAACCTGCCATAAGACTGAATCTGAATTATTACATTAGCGGTGCATAGTGTGTGTCAAACACGTGAAAGATCTGTATCTGTGTGTCTGCACAAGTCTGTATGTTCATGTGCATGTGGTTTCAGAGCGTCAGGATGAGGTGGTGTACTATGACACCTTTGAAAATGCAGATGATATTACAGAGGATGATACTGCAGAGAGGGAAGAGCTGCGCAGACTTCAGGTCAGCGCTCGACAGCTGGAGGCAAGAAGGGGGCGCATCACTGCCAAACGCTCCTATCTGAGGAACAAGAGGGTGTGTATCCTTGACTCACACTCACCCTTATTTTCATTCCTGAAGTGTAACCTGGTTTCTGCATACTGTTAGTGCAAACTGTTCAAGATAGAATGGAGTGTGTGTTGGGCACTTTGTTTGATTGGGCTTCATATCCAAGCAGAAGTGACCCTTGAAAATGTGTCCTGTTAAGCTCGTCTGCTGTGCCAGAAGCATATTTTATCAACAGATAAAAATATACATTTTAATTTGAATTTGCTCATATGGGCTGCCTCTCCTTCCCCTTTGCTGTTGATTAAATTGTCCAGAAATCACAGGATATCTTTTATTATGATGAAAGATTATTTTTGTTACACAAAAAGTAGAAGTAACTCATATGATATCCGCCGGTAAGATCTAATGAGTAAAATGTAAAATCCTGCAGCAGTCGATGACCTGTTTTCTTACATGTTACTGACAATAAACTGATATTGTTTTAACTATGGTATTAGACACTGACCTACAGCAGTTTTGTTGCACCAGTTGTTTCATTGTTGGCAGTGTGCATGGTGCTGTGTGTATTCCCTCTGCAGGAGATCTGCGTGTCCAACCACAATCAGAAACAGCAGAAACGTCAAACCATCCACAAAGACTCCATATCCCACCAGGTCTTAAAGGTAGATTTTTTGTTGTCGTTTTAAATAATGATGTGAGTGTGGATCAGTAAAGCATTATCTGTAGTTCTCCCCTCCCCTAAACTGCAAAATTTTCCAGATGAAAAATGAAGAAGAGGAAGATGAGGAAAGAAAGAGCAGCAGAGTAAGTCAGGAGAGGCAGAGAACTCTGGACAGACTACGCACATTCAAACAGGTATGTTCCTTCTAATTTTTGTGAATATCACAACATTCTTCTTTTTTTCTTCTTCTTACTGATCTGCTCATGTTTATCTCTGTGTGTTTCTCTAGCGGTACCCAGGTCAGGTTATTCTGAAGTCCACTCGACTACGCGTGGCCCACCCCAGAAGAAGAGAGCGAGGAAGGAGCATGGAAATGAGTAGTGTGAGTGAGAGGGAGGAGTGTGTGGACTCTGTCTGCGTCCAGACGCAGGGCCAGCCGCTGTGTCTTAGTACTAGCGTGCAGACGGACCCCAGCCCCGGCTCCACACTCACCACTCAGCCTGTCACAGCTCTTACAGCGTCCCTTCCTCCTCTGCCTGTGCCCAGTCCCGCAGACTCCTCTTGCTCCCCCTGCTCTCTATCCTCACTGCTGTCATCCCCTATCTCCCCTCCTCCTCCACCTCCCCCTCCACCTCCCCCACCAATGAGGGAGGAGCTGTCGCCTACTGGGAGCCCAGCTCGGCATGGCCAGAAAGCTGAGGGGAAGACTGCAGCAGAAGATCTCTCCCTCTCCCCACTCGGCCCATTCATTCCTCGCTTCTTTGATAGCAGCCAACTGTTGAGCGCCCGGAAAAAGCTGAGGAAGACTCCAGAGTTTGATGCCCACAGCAGAAGAGGTACTGGGACCATGTAGTACCATAGAGTTCTCTCAGGAATCTGACATTATCTAGTTACAGTAGCCAATCACAGCCTGTCTTCCTCTCCTCTCCCTGCACACAGTTAGCTCACCCATGGACGAGGTGCTGGCCTCCCTGAAAAGAGGCAGCTTCCACCTGAGGAAGGTCGACCAGCGGTCCCTGCCTCCTGCCAAGGGTGACGATGATCCCAACAGCATCCTGGCTCAGATTCGCAAGGGGGTCAAATTGAGGCGCGTCCCACATAAAGAGAGAAAAGACCAGGGAGACCTTCCAGCCTCCACCGACCCCCTGACCAGGAGCATACATGAGGCACTGCGCCGCATCAAGGAGGCCTCACCAGAGTCTGACTCGGATGACGACGGGCTGGCCGGTCCTGAGTGGGAAAGCTAGGGCTCATGGCTCAACAAATAACACACACACACACACAACACACACACACACACACACACACACAAATTCCTGCATCCTCTGGCACTGCACACACTGTACTGTACTGCAATGTAGAGAGCTGCGCTGTACTGTAAACACACACACAAACACATACAGTTACTCACTCCCTCACATTCAAGTACACACAGCCCAGTCACATGTGACTATGCCAGGGCCTGAGTCATACTGAATATCATCAACTCACCAAATGGTCCAAAGGTCTGTGGTCAATCTGTTCATATGTTTTTCACACTACATTCACCACCATGACGGACATAATTTGTGTCTTTATTTCTACTATATGTCACTGGTTTTATTCCTGTAATCAAACTGTAATGATGCCATGTTTATTGTTTATCAGTTGTACTGTTGAAAAGCTCTGCACTGGCCCCCTGTGGCCACATTACTATTCAGAAACAGCACATAACACATTTTACACCAACACACTACACTGACAGTTAAACTGAAAAGCTCGCACGGACAGGAGCGCTGAGAGGTGTGTGATCTTTTCCACCCGTCCCGAAGCATTAGAAATGAGAAACTGAGAAAATTAGAACTGAAACTCTAACAGAAAATATGAGGGTATGGTTGGTAACTTGGGATCATGAAGGAGACTGAAAAACAAAATAGAAGGTTATGGAATCAAGCATCGCCTCTCTTCTGTCCCACACTGCGCTGCACAGCTGGTGTTGCCCCGTCACATGTGGGTGTGGTAGTGTCAGACAGTATAAGGACCACTGCTTGTCTAATCTGACACTGCACAAATACTTTAAGTCCTTTAGTCAGTTGCACCACATTCGTGCCCCCCACCCCCCCCTGCTCTTGTCCTCTTCCGGCCTAGTGGGGGAATATGTATCGACCCATCTGTTCGACCGCGGCATATGGCCGGGCTGGTGGGAGATATGCAGAGTCACTATAGGTTTATCATTTGGTGCCACATGTAACAATATCTCTGTCCTGAAGCTGGTCACCTAGAGTAGGAGAGGATCGGAGGAATGGTCGTCAGCGGGGGGTGATAGAGAGTTTCTTTAGGCCACAGTTAGTGTCAGCAGTCTTAGTGTTAAGTGTGGGCAGACTTGTTCAGTGAGTCCCCAAACTTTGTATGTGGGATGGTCACGGCAGAGCTATGAAACCGGTCACGCTTGTTTGAATGATGGATGGCACGTGGGAGGCTAGTTTCTCTCAGAGCTGCGGGGAGCCACTGTGGGCTGTGGAGCAGGCGGTCGTGATTGATGCGGTTTCACCTGCCATCTTATTCGCTTT
This sequence comes from Toxotes jaculatrix, assembly GCF_017976425.1. Classification (NCBI taxonomy): domain Eukaryota; kingdom Metazoa; phylum Chordata; class Actinopteri; family Toxotidae; genus Toxotes; species Toxotes jaculatrix. The sequence goes on along the minus strand of NC_054400.1, from coordinate 15,481,414 downwards.
CTCTCCTCTCCTCTGCTGCATCTTTACCTAACTTCTTTTTCTCTGCACTCAGTGGGCAGAACCACACGGTAGGAGGTCTGTTACTCACAGTGCTGGAAGTGAGAACATACTCGTGCACACATGGCCTCACGCATTAAACTCACAGCCAGAGTGAGTCCACAGCCTCTACTCTTAAGTCTTCTTTTTCTTTCTTTCTTTCTTTTTTTTTTAAGAAATGGTTGCAGCACTTTCATGACACATAATACACATTCTGAATCACTTTATCTGTACAGAAACAACATTTGTTGTATTTTTTTTATCACTGGTGAAACATTATATCTGTAATATTTGAGTAAGTTTAAAAGCACTGAACATGTGGAATTGGACCTTAAAAAAAGTATGATGTAAGGACAATGTGGTGTAACAGCACAGGAATTCACACAAACATACGTTAACATGAAGCAACATGAAGATGTGGATTCATAAACTGAGCTCTGACTGTGGAGCAGCCTCAGCATGCACTGTCTTAAACAGCTTCGATGCAAAGATTTGTGCTTTTTTCTCTTGTGCTTATGTTGAGAGCCATTCATAGAGGTAGAGGTAGATGTCACATTATACAGCTTGAAAATAGCTCAGTGCTAAAGAGGGTTTATTATTTTTCCGGGCAGAGCAAATCTGGGGCACTTTTACATTCTGTCAGCACAATGTTCTTCCGTGGTACTCTCATCATGTAGCATGAGACAGAGCTCTAACCCTGACCTGACTCTTAACTTAGACCTTACCTAGACCACGCCTGACTCGATGTCACTAGAACTGACTCACAAAGTTTCCCAAAAGATGTTTGTGCTAAGGTTCATGTTGCTCCACTTAACAGTGACCAACATTGTGCTCAAAGCTTTTGGGAAACTGGGCTCAGAAGGTGACACCTTTGCCATGAACCAACTATCACCTGACTAACCTTAGAAAACAGACTGACCTTTATCTATAAATAACCTTAGCACCGCTTGTTTGTCAGCCAACTGCGCATTGCGTTTCATCGCTTTGTTTGTATCCTGTTTTTTTTTTGTTTTTTTTTTTCCAAAGCATTTCCAGCCAAATTCTTTTGTGATGTGTTAGCTTTTAAACATTTCCTATGTGGACCGGTTACCCACGCTGGCTTACTATAAATGACCCTCTGTATGAATAAGCAGTCACTTGAAAAGTGCAATATCAGTATAGAGAAATACAAAAAAAAGGGATGAAACAACTTCATGGGTGATAATGAGTTCAGATTGATCGCCTAAAACAACAGACTTATTAAAGATTGCAGTTGTTTTTACACAGAAGTGTATAGACATACTGTTCCAAGAATACCCTTTTGCCTTTAGTCCTACCATTTTCATTTATTCAGTTTTTTTTTTAACAACCTTGCCCCTGCATTTGAATAAAACCTTGTGAAGCAAATTCTGAGATTGTTTCACTGTTGAATAATTTAGTTAATAATGTGTATTTAATTAAAAAAAAGAAAAAAAAGAAAAAAGAAACAGAACAAAAGCGATTTGTACACATTGAATTCTGCGGTCACTGTATTTGAATATAAAACATAGCATTTCTTAGTTCACAGAGGTGTGTTCTCAGCCTAGTAGAACTGTCTTTGTTTGAATTCAACAAAGGATTTAGCTTGGCTGAAGCACCAACGGGTGTGATCTCCTGATCGTGTTTTTTTTTTTTTTTTTTTTTCACCAGCACTTGGTAAATCCTTTCACCTGCAAACACACAAGTCTCACCAATCTACAAACATCTTTAGCCTGAGGTACCTCTTTAATATCATGAGTTCAAAATTACTTTAAATAGTCAAAAATATTGCCAGTCTTCTCATACCTCTAAATACAATAATAATACCTACATTTAAATACCATAAGTTACAAAACAGGAGAATGAAAAGCTTCTTATCCACTACTGTACAAAGGCATTCATTAACAATAGCATTAATATTAAGGTATTCCATCTCTGTCATTTGACTGTCAAAGTTAAACCAGAAAGAAAAAAAAGGGTAACATTTCCCTTTACATGGATCTTATTCCAGTGTATTAACCTGTGTGACTAACTACAATATGTTAAGTACAGAATTATGCTGTGCTAGGACTTAATGCAAATCTCTTGCTATATGATGGAGTTAAAACAGTGTAATAACACAGTGCAAACAGAGTGCTCAATTGAAAGATAAAATAAGCAGCATTTCACATGAGCACGTAGCGTTTTAGAAATTTAGTGATTTTAAAGGAAGAGACTTTAAGAAGTAGTTTTGGATTTAACCTTTACGGGAGCTGCTTTATAAGTGAATGTTTTGGTACAGAACGTATAACACTATGTGTTTACATTGTGTTGTTACGCATACATTGAAGAGGTTTTGATTGTTTACCTACAGACTAGATACTCTATGATAAACTATGCAATACTTTTCTGTGGGTTAATACACAACAATAAGCCACTGCGGGGTGTTACTGCATTTGAGTTATCCATCCATTCATTTACAATGCCATCATGAGTAGAAAGTTTGTCCTATACAGTTCTATAATCATATCATCGGTAATATATCCTGTGTAAAAAAAAGAATAGAAACTGAGTACAGTTCTGTGTTCACCCGCGACGAGTGAAAATCTGTGGCCAGTTTCACTGAGGGTGGAGATTTACGAACATGTAGATGACACTCTATAAGCCCTTCACGATGTACTACTTCGACTAGACAGGGCTGCCACACAGGTTCGCGGTCAACAGTAGTACACTTTCTGTCGGACGTGGGGGTGGGGTGGGGTGGGGGGTATCAGCTGGGTTGCATTTGACCTATTTGCATGAGTCCACTGAGTAGAGTACCTGATAGAGTTAGATCGAGGTGTCGTATAGAGCCTGTCTGGTATTGCTCAGTGTGTGTGTGTGTGTGTGCGTGTGTGTGTGCGTGTGTGTGTGCGTGTATGTAGGCCTTGATGTCCAAAAACAGGGTCTTTCTCTCACTGCACAAAACACACACACACACACCCATATTATATACAAACATGTGTCCGCTCATGTGTGCTTTAAAGGCACACGTTATGCCAAAAGCCAGGCCTTGTTCAGGAACACACACCACACTGAGTTTGGCAGGAAGACAGGTCAGTTGTCTGAGACGGTGGAAGCAGTCAGGATACAGGACTTCTCATGTCAAATCTAACGCGGGCACACGCCCTTTAAAAATTTCTGTGAGGCATGAACAATGCCTGTGGAAGATTCAATACTCATCTATCATGTAGGATTTTAAATAGGCTGTGGATACATAGCAGTCATTCATTTTCACTTGTGAAGTAAACCGATCTCCTTTTCAGAGCAGCCTTGTGTGTCCAGGCTGGGGAGCAGCACTGATGTCACTCCAGGCCAATAGGTAAGACTTGACCGGTTTGTTGAGAGCCGTCCTTTAATTCTCTGTTTCCAGTGACACTCTGCTGGCAGCCCGAGCTCAAACGTGGGACTCTGTTTCTCTGTTCAGCGCTTCTCTGTACAGTAAGTCACTTTGGATCAAAGCATCTGCTAGTTAGAGGACAATATTTTGGGGGGATTTGGCAGCTTTGGCGCAGTTCTCTGAGTCTTAACAGCAATTATTTCCACATGACTTTCAACATTCCCCTTGGGGTGAGGGGGGCAGTTTAGAGATGAAGAAAAGGGTGTGTGTGTGAGACGTTGTGATGCTGCAATCTGTGGTGCAGCTCTCCCACTCAAACAGCAGATGGCACTGAGGCACAGTTCTCAAGTTAACTCTTGTTGAGTGCGTGTGTGTGACTGTGTGTGTGTATGTCTACGCCAGGCATCTCTGTGGCTGGAGAGATCAATTCAACCAAGGTTACGCCTACACCAGCCGATCAGAAGGCAAGATGAGGTAGTCCCTGCGTTGTCTTGAACTACAGGAGTGCCTGGGTTTGGTTGGAGCTCGATGCCTGCAAGGTAAAAACAGGGAATTAGCTGCCCTTTTTGAGCGAAATCGGAATCGGGGCAGTGCCGTGTCTTGATTTTAAAGTGTGTCAGGTGTGGGAGAAAGGTGGGGCATGATGGGTAGGGCTGATGTGGGTGCGTTGGGGGGCGTCTCTGTAAATTATCATATGGCTCTGTCTGTGAAGATCAGGCAGCTCCGTCTCTAGCTGGCCTCCTCTATGAGTCGAGCCAAGGTGTCTCTGAGCTCCGTCAGCTCGAAGATCTTGCCGTCCAGCAGCTCCAGCAGCGTCCGCAGGCTCTTTCTGAAATTCTCCTGTTCCTCTTGGTTCTCCTCTAGCCGCTGCTCTGCACCCGCCAGCTGCTCCTCGAGCACTCGACTGCGCAGCTCTGTCTCCTGGAGAAACAGCATTGTTGACATGTTTATGTTGTTAGGAAGGCAATAACTGTTTTGTTTTTTTTATTAAATAAATGACTGTACGTGACAGAGGAGAAGTTGCTTTTAGTCTGATAACTACTTATTTCACTCACCTCAAGTTTCTGGGTAAGAGTGTCTTTCTGCTCCATCAGGTCATTCATGTTTTCCAATTCTTCTTTCAACTTTTCCATTTCCTGGAGGTCATTAAAATAGATTAAAGGGCTGTGTAACATGAACTTAGGATGCATGAGCCGTTACATTTCAAGGCACACACACACACCTCTTCTTTATCTCTTAGCGTAGTCTCCAGTTCCTCAATGGTTTGGTTGAGTTCAGTCTTCTGGGATTTGATCACTGGGGTTTGGTTGCTCTGGCACTCCAGCTCCGTCACCTGAAAAGAACCAAATGGACATTGTGTTTCAGATCCATGAAGACAGAAAGATGGGTGCAACAGTAATTGCTGCTTTTATTCCCTAACGACCTCTTTTTACTCCCCCTCTTACTTACAGTCATCTCTCCTCTCTGTTTTTTCTCCCAACCTCTCATCTTGACTTCACACCATCCTTTCCAAATGATCACTCCTGTTTGATCCGAATAAATTAATGACACACAAAAACAAGCAAGCATTCCTGTGCCCCTTCCCTCACCCGTTTGTGTAGTCTCTCGGCCTCCTCCTGGTAGGCAGCCAGTTGTTGTTTCCACTGTTTGACGTTGGCTGTGGACTCCAGCAGAGCTGCCGTTAGCTTGGCATTGTTCCCCTTTAGTGCCTCCAGCTCAGCCTCCCAGTGTTTTGTCATGGCAGGGCTGCAGAACACAGGGACATGTCAGTTTACCACAACAGGAAACTTTATTTTAACAAGAACTCGCACAAAATTAAAGTATCAGAACCGTTATTGTTTGTAAGTATCCAGCCAAATATCCTTCCATTTATCCGTCTATCCATCCATGGATTACGAGACAATGGGAGTGTGTTTGTAGTCATTTTGAGTCTCCGATCATTCAGTAATCCATGTATCCATCCATCCATGGTTGGATTGTGAGTCAATGGCCGAATCATTTGTTGTCATTTTGTGTCTCTCTCTCTATTCGTTCTGTGTTTCTTTCTGGTCATTTTGAGTCTCTTTGCGATGGATGAGTCTTTTTGTTGTCGCTTTATTTGACATTTTGCAGGTGAACCCCAGGGCCCCATGATGCCTTGGGCCCTGGGGCAGCTGGGCCTGTGCCCAGTAAACCCATTCAGTAATTCATGCATGCATGCATCCATCCATCCATCTTTGCTCCAGTGCTTAAAGTTGACAAAGGCTGCAGCGGGCACTCAGACTGGAGGTCAGCACGGTAGCTGCGAAAGCAGCTGTCTGCCACATGAGTTGTAATCGGAGATTATATCCTCAGACTGGCTGTAGCCTAATCTGGTCCAGCTACTCACAGAACAAGAAGATGAGATGAGAGATAAGAGAGAAGTGACTGAATGTGATTGAATTTCATGATGGAGAGGCGTGTGTGGGAGAAAAGGGCTGGTGGGAAAAAACACTAGTGTATGGGCTGTGCAGTCAATAGTTTGGAAATGAGGTGTAATATTAGATATACTGTATGTATAAAGGGAAAATCGTTCCACTGCGCATCTCCCTTGTTAGACATGAGCACTGCAGGCATTCTTTGAAGATTTACATAATGCCAACTCTGTCTCTCACATAATGTCTGACTTGGGCAAGAGAATGTATGAGACCTAAACATTGTCGAGTACTGACATCGAGTCAAGTACCTTTGAAAAGGAGCTCCCACTCCCACATACTTCACAGTAATTCCTCACAGCGGTGGAATCCATCCACAGAAAAAAAAACACACACACACACAAAGGAAGCTTAGCTCACTCAAGGAGTGATGAGGGTCTGTGCATGGCCCATAACAATGTAGTTCTCAGTTTTGTTCCACCCCCTCACTGACCCACACACACACATATATATGTTCACACACTGCAGCAGTACTCCACTATGCCATAACACCCACTCTGTGAAGTGTAAAAGAGAGAAAGCCCAGATCTAATTCACTCAGGACTCCCACGGCGCCTTCGGTTCTTACACAACAGCCACCCCCTCTGTGAGTGCAAGTGTGTCTGCGTGTGTGACGCATAGGAGGGAGACGACACTTCATCCTACACATGCACATACTGACACACAACCACGCACACACACGTACACACATGGAGCGATGCTGTCACCAAGGCACGCAGCCCCGCCAATGTATAAACCCCACACACCAGCTCAGAGAGCAGGAGAGCAGGCGAGACGTCAAGATGTGAAGATGGAGACAGACGGAGAAAGCAAAGGGAGAGCGACGGAGGGAGAATTAGAGGAGAGAATAGAGAGCAAGACGTTTTGACACTGATGTTCGTCGTCATTAAATGAGGCTGGCTGAAAGGTTTCAGGAGGGCGACTGAGCACAATCCTGGGTGAAGACAGAAGAGCAGAGCTGAAGGTGTGTGAGACACATGGAGGGTAAGTTAGCTGCTGCTGTGTCACTGAACTGTTGACTGTAAAGATAATATGATCATTTACAGAATAATTATTTATTATGAGGATTTTATTAGCTATTGATATTTTTCAGTTGCTGATCATTGTCTTTTTTTTAAAAAATAATTCCACTTCTAGACTCTAGCAAGAGTCAATTATGTAATAAAGAAGCAATAAGTTTCTGTTTGTATCAGGTTGAAATTGTTGGGCAGTTTTTTTTTTAACTGTTTTTGAATAAAATTAATTCACATTTTCAAAAATCCCAGACTCTAAAATTCTGTTTCTGGTAAAGAAGATTGTTTTAATGTTATGTGTGTGTTTTATTTATTTTTTTTTGTATCTGTTTCATGTGAACATTATTCTTCCATCTAAAACCAAATGTGTCATGACAAGAGGACCAGACTTAATGTCAGATTTTTTGCATTTTATTTTATTTACCATTTTATTGGTTTTGAATTTATTTAATTTTTAATTTTTAATTTTTTTATTTATTTTTTAAAAATTGAATTCTGAATGTTTTTTTGTGGATTTTGGACAGAGTCTGTACACAATGCTTATACACTATAACTCCTGAATAAAACATCAACAGTTCATTTTGTGTTTTACTACTTTACAATGTCAAGTATAATTCTCCTCCCAGGCTAAATAAAGCTACCGAACACAAAGCGTAAACTTGTATGACACAGAAGGTTTTTCTACAGCCGACTTGTGTTTCTGCTGCGTCCTGACCGCTTCACGTTGTCAGGTAGGTTCTTCCTCCTCACGGACCCCTTCAAGAAGCACGGAGGCAGAGCAGTTGCCATGGCAGCACCGGAGGAACGGAAGGAGCTCGTGGCACCCTGACGTATGACACTGGCACTGTCTCCGTTCATACAAGCCTACCACAAATCCACCAACAGACGCCTACATCGTCCAGCACTAGAAGGCCATTCATATGTAGCCAAGCCAGTCCCAACAAAAGGTCCTCTAATATTTTGAAAACCATTCAAAATGAGTCCACTGCAGACCTGCCAAACACGCCTACATCCTGTGATATAAAAAACCCTCTCACAGCCCTGCATACAGCTGTCTCTCATCCTCCTCTCTCTTCCTATGCCCTTGGCACCCACACATACCTGCCTACACAGCCCTGCTAAGCAGCAGTGTGATGTACACACACACGTATGGAGATAAGTCATCGTCATATTCCAGACACATGGCACACAGAGAAACCAAGACCACCATAGAAGTCTGGTGCACAAGGACAGAAAACACCTGTGTGTGCAGGTGTGTTTCTTCATGTGGGTCAGAACCTTCATGAAGCAGTGATCAAGTAAACACATTCAAAATACACTACACACATTTTTATTCTTTTCTTCTGACTCAAATCAACTGCACGCTGTATGATAAAAATACATTTTAAGTGCAATCAGAGGCACGAGAGGCTGATGAAGCTACTGTAAAAGAAGATGAACATGTGAGATGAGGCGGACAGTACATACTAAACTGAAGAAGCATGAATCACAGAGAGAAAAGACAGAAAAAGAGAGGGTTATGTGATAAAATTTCTGGATGGTCCTTGCATCTACCCTCTCTGCATATGCCTCTCAGAAAATGTGAGACTGAGGTTTGCTTGTTACGTCCACGCTTGCCATCATGAATGCCAAGAGTCGACCCCGTCTCCCACGCATGCAGCATTAATAGACATATCAGCAGCAAGGCTGCAGCAGGCAGTGGGTGTCCTCTCTACAGCCCGCTCTCACTGCACAGATCTGTGTAGCCTTACAGAGTTCATGATGCAGCGGTAGGGATTTCTAAGCCTTTGCACTTGAGCTTGTCAAAGCTTTACAGACTTTATCACATTAATAAAAACATCTAGTGCCTCTAAAGAGCTCTTAAAATGATCTTCAGGTATCAAAACAGGGGAAGGTTCTCCACCCAAACACCAAGAGCAAAACAAAAAAGAATGATAATACATTAAGCAATTGATTGATATCTTTAATTAATAAGAATCGCAGCCAGAGAAATAATGAAAGTGGCACAAGTTACAGAGATTTCACAAATGAAAAGACCTGTCTGTATAGTCGACCACAAGTGACAGTAGATAATAGGACAGAACATTTACTCTCCAGAGAAAAAAAAAACACTTCACTCACTAGAAATGACTCAAACCGATTGCACGTGCCCTCCTGTTCAGTTTATTTACTGTGGTGACTGTTTGTGCAGTTGGTGAATGTTTAGGTATCAGTGACTCATGTACAGACTTTATACAATGCACCTCTCTTTCTCTCGTTCTGTCTTCCCAGTTTCTGACACACACACACACACACACAAGCACACACACACACACACTCTCTGTGTGTCTGTCTTGGTCTTTCTCTGCCTCCCACTACCCACAGTATGTTATATAAGTCTTACATAAACGCTTCATCAACACCTTTTCGCTGATGAACCTCACAGCCACACCTCTTCAAAAAGCCATTACACACAGTAAAAATATTTACATAGCACTTCGACCTCTTTATCTTACACAATCTACTGTATATGAACCAGTATTGACAATCACAAAGGAATATGAATCATCCATTTCGATATTCAGTGTGTGCTAACAGGACACAAAGACACCAGGAATGTGTACAGCAGTAGTGGTGCATGCATAGAAGTGACACTGTCACATAACTCTGTAGTGCATCAAACAACATAAAAGTCAAAAGATTTGAATTTGCATTTAAAAGGATATTATTGCATTGCAGTAGGCAAACATTAAAATATAAATAAATGTGAGTTTTTTTTCCTCACCAAGCATGCTCAGATTGAACAAAATGAATAACTTAAATAATTCCTCATTCCTGAGAAACACTTAGTTACATCTCCTGCTGGTCCATGTGAAGTGACGGTGTGTTATTGTCACTGATATAATTTTTTCTAAAAAAGTTCTGTAATTTCATTGCACCCATATTTCTCCTCAATGGAGTTTTGACACGCAGTTGTTACCTGATTTATTAGTGGTTAGTAAACAGGGTTTTGTAAAGAAGACCCTCCCTGTTGCTGACCTACAACCAGGCTCTTATTTTTTGGGAACGCTTGTCCCTGAACATTTTTGTTTTGCGATGTCGCAGTAGTCAGGACTTGTTATGACATCCCTATCAGAAAGAGCAGACCCGACAAGTCTTAAACTGCTCCCTAGAGAGGAAAAACACGAGAGAGCAGCAGTGAATAGTGGGAGTTTACTGCCATGCTGACATGCAACACCTATAGGTGCACGTACATGAAAAGAAAGATGTAGAAGTATAGAGGTGTGGACTTCTGTGCCTCAGACAAACAGCAAAACAAAGGGAATTTATCATAGTTCATCTATATCAGTCTTGTGTGTATGTTCTTCTGTGATATGTGTGAAATATGACTGTGACAGTGTGTGTACATGGTCATACTCTCATAAACACGACAACACGGGACAGTGAACACATCACAGTGCGGGATGTACCTGTGTGCGAAGGCCAGCGCGTTCTGCGCTGGCTCTGGACGGGTGTCTGAGTTGGGAGTCGTGTCGCAGATTTCATCTGTGCCGTTGATGTTTTCCATGGGCGGAGTCACTGGGGTCAAAGGTGACGAGAGCTCACCTGCTGGAGACTCCTGCGTGTGAAACAAAAAAGTTGTTGTGCTGTTACTGTTGGTTAGACATCAAATCATCAGCCAAACATTACTGAAATATTTTAATCATTTTATTATTCATACTGTTAGTCATGATTACACAAGGCAACACTAGGAAACAATTTTGAAATTATTTTAAAAGCTCAAAGATTTACAACTCGAATTTGGACATTTGTGACACAAATAAATAAATAAAGTATCTGTATATTCTATAATGTCAACAATTAAAAAAGAAAATTACGGATTAAACTCATAGTGAAGTCACAAAAGCTTTTATATCTGCTACATTTTATAGTTCTTACTGGCGTCTGGTTTCCTTTTCCAGAGAAACAGCCTCAGGCGTACAGGAAATGGTGCATTTAACATTACCAAAAGCAGAAACAGTAATTTGTTTAGATTACACAGAAGAAGAACTGGGAAGCAGTTACCATGAGTAAAGATAGACACTGAGGCTGAACAGACAAAGAAAAAAATGGCACCACTTTAGAGCAGCAAATTATTTTTGTTATTGATTAGCTTTTTTTTTTTTACAATTGATCGATTGTTTCCTCTGTAGGACTTCAGCAACCCAGGGTGTTGCTTGTCAGCTCAACAATCCAAAACGCAATAATATTCATTTTAAAATGATTAAAACACAAAACAAAATGGAGAAGCACCAAATCCTCACGTTTGAGAAGCTGATCTTGAGAGGAATTATCAACATTATTGATGATTTTCTGTCAACTAATTGTTTCAGCCAAACAACGCATACAGGAATGTACCTATGATTACTAACAAAATTATAATTAACTTACATGTAATAATATCAAATGTATAATAATTAACTTGAGTGTTCCCAATTACCTCTTATTACCTGAGATGCCAACAAGATAAAAACAAGAATCTCATAAATAAATCATCTTTCCCACACAAGAGGTGACATGAGAAATGATGTAGGTGTGTGTGCGTATATTTGAGGATGGTGGGGCTGCTGTCTCTCACACTGATAAAGCTCTTATTGTGGTGCTAAAAACTTGTGCATCTTAATGAGCAGTTCCACATGCCTATAGGCCATTAAATAGCTCACTATAGCAGCGGGAAATTGTGAGAATTACAGATTAACGCTTATCTTTATATCCCATACAACCACAGAATTGTACAAGAGACAAATCATTTAGCTGCTGCACGTACATAAGACAAAGCTATTAAGACTCAGGGCTTGGGCACAATACAGAAGCACAATGACACTGCTTGTGCGTCTCTGATGGACAAGCAGGAAGTGAGAGATAAGAGAAAGATTATGGCTAGTGTTACATTTTGCGCTCCACATTCATTAATATGCCATTTAATATCTGTTCATGATGCATTTCCACTGGGGTCTACTGGGACCAGCATATAGCATTTAGCTGTGTTTTCTCATCTTGTTTTATCTGAATAATTCCTCTCTCATGTTTTTTTTTTTTGGTTTATACAGGATCTGGTGGTTAGAAAGAAAGCCAGCAGGCATGTGGGTGAAACACTGCGTTTCAGTAGTGAAACAGAGCAGACAGCTTCGGTACACCGCTGCAGGCTTTTAGCAGGAAGGCTGCAGCCTTTATAGCTACAGCCATCCCTCCAGTTCCACCAACATAGTGCGGCGCTGGCCAGTGCACATGCACCCTTTAACCCCTGAGGAGAGCGAAGCTGTCCACTTGGCTTCATTAAAAAACATCCTCCCATGGGAAGCAGAAGGTACTGTAGCATTTCAGCCCATGTGGGCCGTGGCATTAATAGTACAAGTAATAGGCTGCGGTACAGCAGGGGGCTGCTCCCCTTGCCTCCATAATGAACAGACGAGGACATGAAGCCTGTTAGCAGCCTTTAGATTAAAGAACAGATTTCTCTGGGGATTCTCCTCTGAAACAAGCTAATTTTCTCTCAGACACAGCAACACATGCCCTAAAACACTCTATTATTAGATATTCCGCACAAACAAATACCTAACATACAGACTAATTATGTTCTCCAATTTATGGTGAGTTCACAGACATCTTTTTGTCTTTTGTTTTAATGTATACGGAGGATACGTACAGAGAAAATGTTGGTGTTTATTATTTTAGGATTGTAATTTCTAATCTCAGTGTCAGGACCTCTCAGGAGGTCATACAGTAGATGAAAGTGACCTGGTACATTTACTAAAGTATTATACTCATTTTGTGCTTTTTACTCCACTACTTTTATTTGACAAATGTAATTACTGGTTACTTTTTAAATTAGGACTTTATATACAAAAAACAAATGATTAACTTACAAATTGCAATGCATTTTTAAACATTAAACTAGTGGTTTCAAACATTTTTGGCTTGTGAACCCTTACCTTGTATGAACCCTTCCTGGCTGGGACCCCTTTTCATGTTTTAGATGTCTAGACTATGTACATACATACATACATACATACATACATACAATACATTCTATTGTAACAATGCTTATCTGGACTAAAAAACATAACTGTATTTGAATCATCATTTGTATTATATCAACTTAATTATAGCATAATAAATTTATATACTTCTGTACTTAGAGTATAGTAGGATTTTTGAATATTGGTTTTTTTTTCTATTAATGTATTGATACTTTTACTAAAGAAAAGTATCTGAATACATTTTCCAACTCAGGCATCAATATTTCTTAAAACAAACATGTTTTGCATCTATTTTCTATCAAATTCTTTCTTATTTTCTGAACTTTGCTTCCACTGATAAAAAGAAGGGAAAATAATTCTTTGGTTGACCCGTTCACCAGCGGTTCATTACACACAACATGCCTGTGACATGAGGTCAGGAGTAAGCTGACAAGACGGTTAAGAATTAGGGGGTGTTAGGATTGTGTGTAGTGAACGTACCTGGGAAGGAGACGTGGCCATCTCCATCTTTTCTTGACTCTTTTCTTTAGCGAGCCGTGCTGCCTCTTTATACTCTGCAAACTTCTCTGCAAACTGGACACAGAGGACATATCAGTATGGACTGCAATTCATATAATACTCTGGTTTAATCTGTTCAGTAAAGCCATATGTGCACGGACATACACATACACAGAGATCAGTGTGTGATAGGTCAACTGTGAAGCCAGGAGAAGGCTGTTGCCAATAACAACCCACAGTTGAACTTAGAAAAGAAGGCCCCTACCCATAATGCCTCAGCAGAAACGTGAGCTAACTAGGTCACCGTTAGTAACCTTTCTATCAGATACATACACACACACACACACCCTGAACAATGCAGACTATGGCGCTGTGTTTTTTTTCCTCATAGAGTTTTCCTTTAATCAGAAGTTGTGAGCGGCCGAAGTTGATCTCTGGGGTTATTTTCGTCGAGAGCAAAGATATATCCAGCGAGCCTGAAGGGGTAAGGTGAGCTCAGCTGAGGGGCTTTGGGCAAATATAAACACTCTGGCTCATACACACAAGCACACATCCCTGCTGTCCCTTTAGGGTGTGGTTCATCACTGACGCTACTCCCACAGTTTTCCAGAGTAATTTAGCACATACAGTGCTGCAGAGAGTCGAGTGGTGAGGAAATCAAATTGACATCTCTGCCGGAGCCGGTCTTGTGTCTGCCATTTGTGGAGCTGCAATGAGTAACTCAATATCATTTCACTTCGGTGCAATATAATAGTTCTGGTACAGTGATGTAAATGCAGTAGGTCTCAGTATAAGTGCTTCAGGAGTGTTGGTGCTGCAGTTATCTGAGAAGTGAATCTGATTATTTCTACTTTAAACCAAAGGAAATACTTTTAATTGGACTTTAGGTGTCAGTTACAACTGCATATTGATACACCTCAGTCATAGTTCCTGTTAACACTGTAATTACCACTGTAAATCAGTTAAACCAAAGATGGTCTATATTAGCCAAGAAGTAAGGAGAATGGAAGAGGTTTTTAAAGTTATGAACCGAACCTTAAAATCAGTCTACACTTAAAGGTTACTATAAATTTGATTTATTTACACAGTCTCATTAAGATTAATTAAGATGTGTTTTGAAAGAAGGACCTGACAATAAATTATATATGCCCAAGATCACAAGACAATTCAGTGACGTGCATTACTGCGTTCTTATTTATTTACCCTTTATAACACACCCAAGCGTACTGTTGTATGGTTACTGTCTGCCTCATTTGCTAAGGTGGAGAAACAGGTTTTAAAAAGGAATGGTCAAAACTGAAGCAGGGGAGGGCAAGATATTCTGAGTTTTGGTCCCTAATTTGAGTCATCCCCCAAAAATCAAGCCAAAACTGAGATGACCCTGGGGTTATTTCTCAGACTTTAGAAAACTGCTTGAGAGACCCAAAGACAATATACAACTGTTTTCATAGGTTTTACAGTACTTTTCATAATGAAAAAACTGGATTAAACCGATGTGAAATTATAAAATTTGTGGAAGGCCCCTTTAACCTCTGAAGAGCCTACCACTAGCTCCATATTTGCCAGAAGGTGACATGTTATTAATACCCAGTATATGAAACAGGACGTGTCTTTAATATCAGGTATTGTTATCAGCATCTTTATCATGGCCTTCCTGACACAGGAACGACACTGCTGTGAGCCTCCCTGGTTCACGACAGAGCTTAATCATACTGCAGAGGAGAGAAACCACCACCTACTCACACACACACACTCATACACACACACACACAAGTGAAAACACACATATACATAGCTTTCATAAACACACAGACACACACAGGGGAAAAAAGCCTCATTAGGGCTAACTGCCAAGCAGATTCTACACTTTGAGAGAAGCTATAGCAACTAGAGTAAAAAAGAAAGTTGCAATGCCATCCTCTCTCAGGGATTGATGCTTAGAGGTTTATAGTAGATGTGGTTTGTGTGTGTGTGTGTGTGTGTGTGTGTGTGTGGTGTGGGTAGATGGGTGGGGGTGGTACCTTGGATAGATGATGCTCAGTGGAGAATCCCAGGCCATAGACAGTGTTAGCTCGACTGTCCGCCCACTGGCCAAACTTCTGTGAGGTCTTTGTGAACGTCATGTTGGGACTGATGGTGCTGTTGATTATTGCCTGCAAGACAAGAGGCAACCCACTTAATACGTATTAAATTAACTTTATTACTGCAGTGTGTGTAATGTGTGTGTGTGTGTGTGTGTAGAAGAGAGAGAGGGTAAGATGGAGCGCCAGAAAGAACTTAAACCAGAGTATGTGCTTTGTGTATGTCTGAATGGAGATTATTGCAGAACAAATCCTGACAACAGACAAAAGTATCAATGAAACATGACATTCTATGAATGAGAAACATATAGTTTACATATTAAAATCCCAGTTTATTTTTCTGTAATTGTTGTTATCAGTGCCTCAATTGTGTGTCTCTCAGACTGGCCAAACAATATTACAATAGTGTCAAAACAATTTGCCAATAATTTGATTAGTCAACTGAAAAAATTGAATAACCCATTTAAGCAAAAATGTCAAACACCCTTTGCTTCCAGCTTCTCAAATATGAGGATTTGTTGCTTTTCTCTGTTTCCTTAAGCCTAATTGTAAATATCTTTGAGTTTTGTACTGTTACTTGGACAGAAGAATGTCTTTGAATGCATCACCTGGGGCTTCTGGGTAATTGACAGGTTTTTTTGTTTTTTTTGACATTTTACAGTCTAAACTCAGAACTCAGTAACAAATAGTTACAGAACAGTACAGCAGCTCAGGCCAACACCCACCGACACCATAACATCCATACTTGGAAAGTGAACACAGAGCTGCTGTGTTTGATTTTGAAAGACTTCAGCTACGGATTCAGTGGTCCAGCATCAGTAAGAAACAGCAAACAAGATGAAAACACAATGAAAACACACACACACACAGAGGAATGGTAGAGAGGCAGACTGGCAGACAGATATATCTGATGAGGAGAAACCGGAAAAGGAAAATAGTGGACAGAAAGTCAGTGAAAGCTTCAATACTCAGAGCTGTCAGTTAATGAGTATCAGTGAGATGCATTGTCACACTGGGTGACATGTTTCTTTATTACCAAGAACGCGTTTTGGTTTATTTTGACTCAATCCCTCATACACCATCCTGTTGTGGGTAAATAATACAGCACCAAATCTGCTCCACTGAAAATAGTCCCGAGCCAATTCACCATTAACTGCTGTTTGAGTAAACTTTGTGGTTGTGCAAGTCAGAAATCATTGAGATCCTTTAATTTGCATGAGCCAAAATACAGAGCCACCCCTAAATCTTATATAATTCAACTTTCTATGTTAAGTAACACTAATAGAAAACAAATTAATGGCAGATCAATTAGCAGTGTTGTGTAATAGCTGACATTCTGGTTGGCACCAATACGTAACAATGAGTTTGGGAAGGGTAGCAGCCAATGAGTGTGTGTTGAATTTAGGGGTCAACTATCTATCGAGTGCTGTGAGGTCGGTTGCTAAATTGACCGTCCGAAATTGTTCACGCACACTTGGTGATCACTGAACGCAAACTCATGCGACCTTGCTTTGCTCCCATCAGTCTGTCACATTTTTCTGACCACCTCATTTACCTGGCCTCACACTTTTCTGTTTTTGCCGCTCCAGTTATTTCCTCTACCACACATCATTTTCACTCTGTCATCTGTTTCTCTCATTTAACTTCACCCCTCCTGTCTCCATAACTGGCGGTGAGCGTGCATGTGTGTGACTGGTCCGTTCCTATTCAAAGAAATAGCATGCGCCATGCCCAGCAGAAATATCCCTCCTGGATCTCTAACAAGAATATCCTGACACATGAAGAGTATACTCTGAAGCACAAACAGACACACACACATGCACGCACAAATACAGTGGTTGCATGTATACACATGACGTAACATGAGCCGTCAGTCTTGGGACAGGCTGCAACACTGAGCTCTTTTAAGATGTGTTTGCACATTAGATTCCAGTGCTGAGCTTATTAACACCATTAACACTCAGTAGATCACAGTGCCACTAAAATCTCCTGGAAGGCTGCTTGATGTGTGATGAGGTGATTATACTGAAACATCTGGAACATCTTTATAAAACCGTGTCAGCTGGAAGAAATTACAAATAAGACAATAGATGTAGTAGGAGACGTATACTGACATCTTTGTTATTGTGTGCAGCAGTGTGTGAGAAGTGTGTAAGGTGAAGAGTAACAAATCAGAATCAAATGTGATCACCTTGGTGCCATCCAGGCTGATGATGCGGTAGACGTTGCGTGTGCTGTCGTAGAAGTAGGAGACGGTGACGGCATGCTTGCTAGTGGGCAGCCAGTTCTTCTTGGTGTTGGGGTCAATCTGGAAGACGTGGGCCCGCGTGCTGTAGATGGGCTGCTCCCTGAAGGGTACGAAGAAGAAGTGGTGAACCTCTTTGTGCCGCAGCACGAGCGTCTCACCAAACCCGCCGCCAGCATTGAAACTCCTGTTGCCCACAGGGGAGTCAGATCTCCCTGGCAACCGAATTACCAACTCGCCATCCTCCATAGTTACACCACAGAATGAGAGGCTGTCAAAGCAGTATTACACAGACTCATAGTATACATGGATAACAAGCTAACTGAGGCTTCAAATTACAGCAGCGTTCCTACATACACCTTTGGTCAACACTTCCTCTCATACATTATCTTATTCTACACACTAAATACATGCAGCTATCTGGCAGAAACTCCTTTCTGTCTTTCTCTCTGTGTAAGGCAGCGCCGTCTCTCCCTGCTCTGATATGGGAATGCCTGCAGCACTGAGCGAGGGTCACACAGGAGAGCACGGGGGGGAAAGGAGAGGGTTTAAGGCTAAATATAGACAGTAGGCCATGGTTAACAACCACAGACACACCCCACAGAGCTGCAGTTTCCACCTACACAAACACATAATGCATTAACATTCACACACAATGACACAAATGTGATTGAATTATCTATCTGTACTTAAATATGAGCGTAAATGTGGATTTGTGTCTGCGTAGCTTGGATCAGTAGATGATCAAAACTCCATGATGGATTCAGTTGAGATGACTTAATTCCTCATTGACCTCTATGTGACACTAAAACCAGAGTCAAGATTCACCCCTGTCTGTGTTGGGGATTATATAAGAGTCATCTTTGTTTTTTGACCAGCCATTCACCCGTCACTCATGCACAACCTTCACTCTTCGTCCATTTATCCCTCACTCCTCGGTTTGCTCTTACAGTGCCCTCGTATATTCCAGCATTGTTGGGGCTTCTTGGGTAATATCTACAGTCAGTGCACACACACACACACACACACACACACACACACACACACACACACACACACACACACACACACACACACTCAAAGCGCAGGGTGCAGAGGGAGATATTCTGGGCTGGCAGTGCTGGCAGAGCAGGAGATAGAGAAGTGCTTACACTGCACTGAGGGGGTGATGGGGGACATCAAAGGCTTGCTGTATAAATTAATATTAAAATTCAGCAGCAGCACCCCTCCTGTGTGTGATTAGCCAAGACAGGGAAAGAAAGAAAAACATGGAGACAGGGAGAGAAGGAGAGAGAGGGAAGTGGTGAATGTGGGGAGTACGGGAAGTCAGAGAGTGAATCTGGGATGATTAATGCTGCTCCACAAAGCTGCTTGTGGAGTGCTGTGTGCGAATTATCATAATCATCGAAAGCAGTGTAAGTGGCAGAACTGTGAGTCATTTCAACTCTCTCCCAGCACACATCACACAACCACGGCCTGTCTGTATGATCTGTGCAATAGCCGCTTGGCAACTGGCATCGTTTTTTATTGCATAATTTGACAGAGCTGTGGCAAATTCTGAGCTTCTTGTTGCTTGATTGTGTGTGTACCAAATGCAGCAACATTCTTGTGCTTTGATTTTTACATGAATGCCTTTGCCAAAGAGTTTTTGTTCCAAAATGACACCCACCAGTTGTCAAAAAAAAGCAATACCTACTCCTACAAGTGAACTTTTAAAAGGCAGCACAATAAATGATGGACTGTGATTTGAGTTGAATGCTGATTTCATAAAAAAAATTCATAAAAATAATTTCTGTATACATGTTATGCCTTGTAGCCATAAAACAAACAGGTATCAGATCCATCAGACATGCCCCCACTAGAGTCTTTTTCACAGAGATTCTGGTCTGAGCCTCACAGAGTTAGCAGCTATGATTGCTGGGGAGGGGGGCGGTGAGAGAGGAAATGAAAGAGGAAAAACGGAAAAGTATTCATGTAAGCAAAGCAGTAATTTCTGCTGGGTGCGAATGAGTGGTAAAGGAGAAAGTGTGGAGGAAGAAGAGGAAGAGGAGGAGGTGGAGGAGGTGTTTAGCATGCAGAGTGTACTGCGTGACACAAGGGCAGGTGATGAAACGTGAATGTTAAAACAGAGAAAGAAGGCGGGCAGAATGAGTGAAGGAGGGAGAGTGATGAAGTGAGAGAAGAAGGGAGGGATGAGGAGAACGTGGAGGAGGTGATGGATGTGGGAGAGGATGGAGAGCTCATGAATCCACCCATCTTCTAGCAGAAGAAGATGGAGGGAGTGGGAAGCTCTAAACTGCTGCACAGTGCGGTATAAACATTTACATGAACTATGGCTGTGCGCTGTTCAGATCTGAACTTTCAGGAACACAATAAGAATTTTAAAGGAAAAGAATGGTACAGTGTCAAACAGCTACATGAGTAGGTTGTGTGCTTGAGACACTTTCACTCACTTCTGTGGGAGGAGGATGATGCTGATGGATGGTGTAAGAGTATGTTGTGTTATAGTATCATATCACATTTTTACATGCTTTACTGTTATGTAAAATGATGTGTTCTGGAAAGTACTGAATTATTGTTGTTGCTAATGTTGATGTTATGGTAGTAAGATGTTTTTGAAATGCTCCTTTACTTTTATTGATAACATCATGGCCAATAGCTTTTAGATGAAGTTCATTAGTCTGTACAGCAAGACAGTGTCACTATAGGTGGACTGGGTGTGTTTGAGGTCAGCTGGAAATTTTTGAAAAAATTCTGAAATGTGAATTTAAGGGTCAGTACACAACTTACAAAAAATATATATTTTCTCACATAACTCTTGTGGTATCTAGCCATGATAGTTTTGATTTCATTTGCCTGGGTTTTGAGATCGTTCTGCTTCCACACAGTGACAGAAACAATGTCCCCAATTAGCCTCAATAATCCACAGCCCTTATTGTGAACAGTTCTCATTGGAACTACTTTCTATGAAATAACGGACCCCATGAGAACTGTTGACAGTGATGTCTGTCTGATTTTGTGTACTGTGATTTAAAATAAAGGTGTAAAATGAAACAAAAACATCCTGTATGGCTGGATACAACTGGTGTTTTTCTTTTTTGTAATCAGGGTGAGTTGACCCATTAAAGTATGTTGGGCTATGGCACTCACCTCACCTTTACACGTGTTAACACTGGTATTGATCTGTGAACAACACTGTACCAATGCCTACAGGGCATTTCACATGAACACACACACACACATATGCAGTTGCAACAGGTGTTGCCTGTAGTGTCTCTTGTGCTTCAGGGGTTTGATGCACAGATGTGAACACTCAGTCTTCGAGTCACAGTGTGTAACCAAAACACACACACACACATCATTTTATAGCACAAAAAGGCTGCATTTTATTTTCTACTTCAGTGTGTCCCCTTTAACTATGCAGCTGCCCCTCTTTCTGGTCCATCTCAGGAGATCTCACTTTCCCTTGCTCCCTCCACCTCTATCCCTCCTCTCTCTAGAAGTTATCCTTTGTTTCCAGAGTTCTTCATTAATTCAACAGAGCTTGAAGGCGAGTAGATCTTATTTAAGGTGAAGAGGAGTCATTAATGAGAGAGCTCCCTGTTGCTCCATCTACTGGGAGCAGATAGGATGACCTGAGATGTGCCTGTAAACACATACACACTCTGTTTCAAACACACCCACACAAACAAGCAAAGACAAAGTCAGGGAGAGAAACTGAGTCCGTCTGTGCATTGATTCTATTTGCCCAAGGAAGTGAGAGCGCACCAGAGAGAGTGTTGATAGGCATCACCAGCTCTCGTCCAACACTAATGTTCTCCACTGTGCCGTTACCATTTGAGCTGTAAGAGGCTTGGTACTGAGCCACGAGGCCGGAAGTGAAATATGACTCTATCTGTCTGTGCAATTACTGCTAGACAGGCAGCCAGACAACAGATCTGCATCTACTGTATGTGCGCTTTAATCTCTTCTGCACCTGCACATATTCAGACTTTAATACACATACTGTACACAGCATTGGGTTTTGAATCACAGTTTACAATTTATTCCATTGTGGATCAATTGAGTCACTGAGTCAGTTGCATAACAGTAAGTTAGTCACCAGTATGGCAGAGCCCAGTGGAGAGCTGAAGCTGAGTGGGAGACTGCTGAATGATGTGTGCTGCCCACACTGTAGGAGGGCAGAGTGGGCGCCTGGGAAGCCTCCAGTGTATTGTAAATAGTTAATGCAGGAGTTTTTGGCTGATGTCTTGAAATCGCACCATGCCTGTGCCATATTGTTAACCTCCTGCTGTGCAATTAATCACAATGAACTGCAGGAGACAGCTGTTAATGAACGGCAGGCTTGGTGGGGGAAATGGACCGCTGAGCTCCGGGTTAGGGGACATGCAAATGAGCAGCGCTGCGCGCTAGGCAGATATTTCACTGATGGGTGCCTGTTGTTGAAGATGTGTAAGGCAGCGGTCACTGCGCTGCCATAGAGACAAGAAGTCACTTTCTGTCACCAGAGCCGTGTGCAGCATTGTAGCTACTGACATTAACCTGCCTCTGACATTATACTGTTCCCAAACCTTCTCTAGAGCAGGACCCGGAACAGGATGTACAGAACATCAGACCACAGACCTCTGTTTGAGAACATTTGAGAAGAAATGCTGTTGTTACAAATGCCTTCTTTCAGAATTACATAACTGTCTATGATGTAGGTGGGGAGTAAACGATGGGACAGAGAGACCTAGAAAAAAACAGCATCTTCATTCACTCTCTCATTGTTCTAAGGAAAAAAATAAAGAATTGGAGGACAGTAAGGAATTTAAACTTTGCTTCATTTTGGTGAGCACACCCTAAAATCCCTTTAGGACCCCCTGGTAATCCCACTTTCGGAGCCACTGCAGATTAACCTACTATTTTGATCCTAAAAGTTTGATGATGGTGGCAACTTCTGAACCAGCATTTGTGTGCCAGCATGTTGGTCCTGAAGCGTATTTCTGTTTTACCAAACATGATATTCTGAGGCAGAAAGACATGAGTTGCTTAATTATATGCCTCAGAATTTGTTGTTTTCGTGTGCAGCACATCAAGGCCATCAGAAGATCACTACTCAGCCACATATGTCAGATAGTCTGCCTGAACTATGCCTCCTCCATCGCCCTCATGTTAGGACGGATAGATACATTTTTACGCATACAGCCGGGTCATTATTTCGCTATGCGTGGTGTGGTTTCCATGGCAGGGAAGTTCATGCCGTATGAGGCGGCCGCAGCTGATATGAATACAGAAAGGAGGGAAAAGGAACTCAGTCAGCCCGTGGGATAATAATCACACTTACCCCATTGTTGTGGTTGAAAAAGAAAGGCGACACCTGACCACTGATCCTTTTCGCTGGCAAGAAAAACGAATCTCTCGGATTGGCTGCTGCGTATGAAGGTCTTCTCTCTACACGACAGCCTCCCCTTTATCACCGTCGGTGCGTCTACAGGAATTTGATGACAACTGCTCCATTCCCTCCCGCTGTCACCGCATGAATTCACACATACATGTCGTTCTGCACATGGCACGGAAATCGGAGCTTGTCCTCCTGCTTTGGCGTTGAGCGTTTGGTGATGGAGCGGCGGCGGGAGCAGAAGCGCTGTGGGAGATCCAGCGCGGAGTCCAATGGAGATCCGACGGGCGCCTCGCTGTTGTGTAAATTACAGATCCTCGCTGAAAGGGTGGAGAAGCCCTGCTGCCTAAACTGGGAAAGACAACCCTCATTTAGCCAGTAGATAACGCACAGCATCACACTGTCCACCCGCGTCTTTCTCTCTCTCTCTTTCTTTCTCTCTCTCTCTCTCTCATTACCATAGGCTCACAGGCTACACCCCCTCTCTCTCCCAGACTACAGCTATTCCACACATTCACTATTACCGGTGCATTTCTATAATAAAGCCGATTTCTAATGGATCTCTTGCACTAAACCTAAAGTAATCTCTTGTGCTTCTGCATCATCAACTGATTAATATATCCATATGTTTTTACTGATTCGCGTGACAAACTCAGGCTCTCCTTATCACTTCTGGTCTGTGGACTCATTTGCATAGATTAAATTGTCCTGCAGCTTCTGTGCTGTAGCTATGTATGTGCATTATTGATCTAAGGCCATCCACAGACCCCTGTGTGCACTGCACCCGCCCCCCGCTCCACATCTGGATGCATCCGCTTCCCTCCCACTCAGATCAGTGTCGGTATTGAACTGCCGACGTCACGACACCGTCCTCCGCAGTGACGTCACTCGATGCTCAAGGGAATGATGCCATTTGATGTTTTGTTGTTTTGTAGGAAGTTTATTGGGAAGTAGCCTCCTCGCTGAAAGCTATAAGAACATGTTATTCCGAGGCTGAAATGTGTGATTTCATACCCTAAATTTTCTAGGAATACCCAATAGCCCAAGGCGAGGCTTCTGGTGTTACATCCAGTGAACAGATCATTACTTTATTTCTAATATGACACAGTTTTACAATAAACAACTCAATAAGATAAATCATGCTAGTTCATGCTCCATGAGTTATTTGGGCTATTGTCCGCCAATAAATCAATTATCTTTTGCAGCCTGTCAAATGGACAGAGTGTACTCTACACTTTTTTAAAAATTGACTGGATAATGCACCATTCATGAATATTTGTCACATTTGTACATGTGATTCTTTTTCATCTTCTGGTCTTGTACAGTGTTATTATTAGTCTGTGAGGTCTGTTTTATGAGTTTTTTAATGTCTTATGAGCTTGCTATTCAAGTCAGCAAAAGGGATTTAGGGACAATATCTAATTCTGAGCCTCGTGGTTGTGAGAAAATACCTCTATTGAGGAAGGCATCAACTAAAGTAAATATACTTCTGTGCCATGGCTTATTCCAGTCAATTTAAGAATAACCACAAGAACAAGATTCTGAGGACACAGCAATTTCAGGCAAATGTCTTTCCATAAAGAAGTGATAAACTGATCATGTTGGATCACAGTATAACTTATTTGAAGCCATAGGTTCATGAAATCAGTCTCATTTACTGTACAGGTTATTTTGTAGATTTAGTGTCCACTTACAGTAATGACTGTCAGTCCTGTTGATTTCTCATTATTCATATTTTGTCACAGAAATATAGAAAATATGTTTTTTTTTCAGGGGGAAAACCCAACGTAATTTTTTAAAAGAAATGCCTGTTATGTATTTAACCTTGAAAGGCTCAATTTAAATGGATGACTTGGAGCAAGTCAGTCATCTGAACAGCAGAGATGGACTGAGGTGATAAATCCTGAAGCTTCTCAACAGACAATGGATAATAGACAACATGACAGCAGCCATGGTGATTTTACTGGTAAACGGGCTTATCTGATTGACGGCTGTAATCACACATTCAAATTAAACTCATTTGGGTATACAAAATTGTCTCAAACAAATTTTTAAAGACTATATGGTTACAAAAATACCACAGAATCCTGATGTAATTGCATTATGGCACACTATCATTGATACAGCACAGAGTAGTCCACAGGTTCTTAGACATGGAGAGCCCCCATGGGGAGGCACAAAGCCACAGCTGGAGGTGGGTGAGGTGGATGGGTGGTGTGGACGACTGGGGATAAAATAAACAAGGATTTGCTGATGCTGTTGTGCTAACCTGTATTTCACTAAAAGTCGGCATGGACACTTTTTTATTACTCGTTTCGACTATCGTGAACCTTTTGTCTGAAATGGAGCATGCCAGAATAAGTTTGAGAACAACTGGAAGAACTTAACATTTTTATTTATTTATTTATTTAATTAATTTATTTATTTTTTTGAATTTTCCTCTAACAAGCGCGTCGCTACGTCCCTT
The DNA here is from genome assembly GCF_017976425.1 of Toxotes jaculatrix. Taxonomy (NCBI): domain Eukaryota; kingdom Metazoa; phylum Chordata; class Actinopteri; family Toxotidae; genus Toxotes; species Toxotes jaculatrix. The sequence continues at coordinate 15,455,887 of NC_054400.1, read as the reverse complement.
TCAAATTGGGTTCCATTACGTCATGGCATCAATGCGGAAGTGTGTACGCAGGAACTCAGCGCCTCCAGTTTTGTTTACATGTGACATGAAATCTGGTAAGTGTTACAGAGTATAGGTTCAGTTTTTCAGTGAACATGTAGCGACACGTTTTATAGACGTATTCCCCATTTAAATGTACATAGAAATACCTTTTATATTTAGATTGTATGCTTATCGACATTTGAATTAGCTAGCAAGGCGCTGCTTAGCGCGAGCTAGTTTGCTAACTTGCTTGCACAGTCTGGTTACCGGTAGGTTTCGGTTTCCTCTGTAGTTTTCGTGGCTTTCTCGCCTTTCTTGGGTGAAAGATTTCCGTGATTATGAGTGCCACAGATCTTCGTTCAAAGCCGACACCGCCGGCTGGCAATGTCGTTCTTGTTTTCTCTCAGTGGAGTTAATGCTGGAGCTCCGTGAAGACCCGCAGCATGTTTCCCTACAGCGCTGTTCCGAGGGGCCGGTCAGCCTACAGTAACGGCCTGTACCCGCCACCTCCTGTGCCCCGATGTTACGATTACAACCACCAAAGCCTGGCAGGTGTCAACAGGTGAGCCCGGCCAAGAAACTCACTGCATCCGTGTGCTAGACATAAGCAGAGTCAGTAAACAGCAGTAAAGTTACAAATGGTCATTTGTTGGATCACAACTTTACACACTATAACAGCAGTTATACACGCACTAAATGTGTATGTATACCTGCTGATCCACTGTTATTATCTTTTGTAATAACTCACAAGGGTTGTTGTAACGTTTAACACCAGACTGCCCAGCCCAGTTGTTGTGTCTCTGTGTTTGAGATAAGGTTATTGTAAACTGGAATTTGTTGTGCAGCTAAGATAATAATGAACTTGTCTTCATTGCAGTTTGATATTAGAGGCTGGTGAGGGGAAATAATGGTTTTGTGATGTTTCTCATATGTGGAGTCTGTTCCCTGGGCCCAGAGTAAATACCTTCATTTAAGACAACAGAGACTATCCAGAGTTTTTTTCTTTACTCATTGGTCCTGTGTGGTTTTATGTGCTTGTGTTTTGGCAGCTTCTATGCTCCTGAAATAGAGAGATTGCCTCAATATGAATGGAAACCCCCACCATCCACCTCTCCAGCCCCTCCTCCTCACACACCAACTATGAACAGTGGGCGCAAGTATGTTATTTGACACTGTTGAGTAATCTCTGTCACAGTCTTGCCTAAACTTATCTCCATTTTATGAATGTTTGCCTTTTAATGTGTCTTGTCATGTTTCCTTATTGTCATCTTTCTTCCAGGAGGCAGAATGATGAATACACCCCCCATGTTGTGAAGCGCCAACGGCTTGACTCCTCTTCCCGCCCGTGGATAGGCTCCCCCATAATTCGGGCCTCTCCTCCCCTTCATCGTCCTGACCAAGTGGTGGCTGGGTCCTCGAGATCATCCTTCTCTGATTTTGATCGCTCTTATCCCAGCCCGCACTCCCATCCCCGCCCTCAGGTACCTGCTGCCTCAGAAAGTTCCAACAGCCTGCAGGACTACGCTAAGGACAAGGTATATTCATAGGGTCTTAATCTGCAGCTAACATACATCAAGTCTGACTGTGTGTGTACGTGTTGGTACGCTTTGGTTTAGTTAGGGCTGCATGTGTTTGTGCTTTCAGCTGAGCAATCAGATGGTGGAGCTGTTTGAGGCATGTCAGCAGCAATCTTCAGATTTGGAGCGGAAGGAGATGTGCCGAGCTCGACTGCAGAAGGACATACAACGTGTCTTTGCAGGTGTGTATGGCTGTATTCAGTCATTGTCTGCTCTGACTTCCTGTTGTGATTCTTATACTCTTAAGTGTGTTTCTCGCAGTGGCACGACTTTACTTGACTGGATCTTCTATGAATGGATTGGGCTGCCGGAGCAGCGATGCTGATCTGTGTCTTGTCCTCATGGGAAATGTAAGTATCTGTGACTCTCTGCAGCCAGTGTTATTTTATATGTGGAAAAAGTACAGTCATAGATTCCTACTTCCTCTTGAACGCCTGTGCAATTTTTTCCCCCATTTTTGGTTTCAGAAAAGACCGGATCCTATTCATGTGCTCTCTGTCCTCCAAAGGCTGTTTCGATCACTCTGTGAGTAATAAAAATAACAATTTTGCAAATATCAAATCACTTAGAATAATATATTATTTATACTATTTATTTGTCATCTATTAACATAGAACATTTTTGAGCATGGTTGAAAACACTGTCTCACTTTTTTACTGTGAGAGAAATTTTCCTTCTTTAGGTCTAATTTCTTTCATTAAGTCCCTTTTATTTTATTCAGGCAGCATCTCCACTCAGTTCACACTCACATGTCACTTACTATAAACAGTAGTTCATTGTGAGGTGTAACTTGAGTTAAATCCGCCTGAGACATCTGGGTCTCCCAAACCTTCTTCCATCAGCTCACAAGGTTTCCATAACACTTACTATTAACTAACTTACTTCTTATTTAGCTTTTCCTCTTTCACCCCCAGTTTTTATGTTCTCCACTGACTCCACTAGGTGGAGCTTTTTACCCAGTGGAAAAAGAGTTTCAGGTTTACAGGAAAGGAAACTGAAACTGCCGTAAATCTCATGATGTTTGTTTTGATTTATAGCCTATGTAGAGAGGACTCAGCTGATCAGAGCCAAAGTGCCAATCCTCAGGTTCAGAGAGAGAGGCAGGTAGGAGCAATACAGTTAAACCGTTGAAGCCGTGGCGTGTTTACAACATCATCAAATCAAAACTAAGTGTTAATGTGACTCGTTTATTACTCCTCCCTCCTTTTAGTGATCTGGAGTTTGATCTGAATATCAACAACACAGTGGGCATCAGAAACACATTCCTTCTGAGGAGTTACGCTTATGGTGGGTGAATAATTCTGTGGCAGTAACTTACTTTTTTTTTTTTTTTTTTTTACAGAAAGGCTGGAAGAGAAGTTTCTTGTTTTGACTTGCTTTGTTTGTGTCGTCTCTCTCAGCTGATCTCAGGATAAGACCCATGATCCTTGTTGTCAAGAAGTGGGCACGGCACAATCAGATCAATGATGCCAGCAAAGGAACGTTAAGCAGTTACACGCTGGTGCTGATGGTCCTGCACTACCTCCAGAGTCAGTACAGTCACACACACAGACAAAAATCTTTTGTCATTTCCTTTTGTGCCTTTTGTCTTGTAGTGAATCCCATCATGTATGTGATGCGTTGTTTTCTTTACAGCTCGTAATGAACCTGTCCTTCCCTCTTTACAGAGGGACTACCCAGTGAGTGTCTTCATTCACTTCAGCTGTTTTTTTTTTAACCTTCTCATCCAAGGCAATTACAATAAGTGCAGCCTGAAACCTTTCTTTTTGATTATTCAACATATTAAGAGGTCAAGTAGCATGTTTAATAGGCAGAATGTCAGCAAATACAAGAAATAAAATGCTCGCAGACACACATATGTAAGTGGTTGTGTCACTCAGTTTTGCATGTTTGTCTTGTGCCTTGATTTTCAGGAGTGTTTTGATCCCTTCATGGACATTGACATGGTTCCAGAGGGACCCAAACGCGTCCCCCCCTACATCTCAAGAAACTGGTCCTCTCTGGGAGAGCTGCTTCTGGGCTTTCTAAAATACTATGCCACAGACTTCAGGTATCTCCCAAGGACATCACATTGCTGAGTCTAGTGTTTCAGATGCACCCGTGGTTGTTTTGCCTGCTCTTTTTCTTGCTCCCATTCCTCGTCTCCCGCTCCCGTCGCCAACTTCTTCTCCCTCTCCAGTCCCCTGTCTCTCCTCTCCTCTCCTTCCTCTATCCTGCATCCTCTTCTCTGGTTTCATGTTTCTTGATGAGAGGCAGGAGCAGGTGCTGTGTAAGACCTTTGGCCTTACACAGCACTAAAATGACATACCATGATCTCTGTGTTTGGAGTATGTGTGTTACCGTGCCACGCCACAGTTGCAAGGTTGAACTAAAATTCACCACATAAACATGCACTGATTTTCACATTTTAAAGGACAATATCTCTCTTTTATGGTTTTATGGTCCATTAAGAATAAGTTTGCAAAACATTGGTTGCTTGACACATCATCACACATTGGCAGCTGTTAGCAAGTGTGCATGTTTCGTGGCTCCTTCCAGACCATGTTAATTGTGTTTATATTCAGTCCTATAAACTAAATATTTTGCTTTTTTATGTCTTTCAGGTGGGATAAGCTGGTGATCTCTGTTCGAGAGGCCAGAGCTTTGCCCAAGACCAGTTCTCATGAGTGGAGAAACAAATACATATGTGTGGAAGGTAAACATTTCAACGGGCATTACATGCCACTGCCACCACCACTTAAGAATAACTGAAGCATCAAATGGCCCCGGTAATGCTACGTACTCAATCGATTCCTTGTGTTTCAGAGCCATTTGAGAGAAATAACGTAGCCAGGGCAGTCCATGAGAAGATCAAGTTTGATGCCATTAAAGCTGAGTTTGCTGAGGTACATGCCAGTCCTCATAACTGTGCTCTCTTCATATTTTCTTTCTTCCCATAAGCTGCTGTGGGGCAGCTATAAGTTATTCATAATCCTCCTGCTTCTCATCTCTCTGTGTCTGCGCAGTCATGTCGGATACTGCAGGAGAGGAAGGACCTGAACTCGATCCTCCCAGTCAGAGCCATCATTAATAAGGAGTCATCCAGGAGATAAGCGATTCCTCTAATTAGAGGAGCTGAGTGGAGTCTTCTACCTCAAGACAGGCCTGTGCCCAGAAACGATGAAAGACCTCACAGCCAGAAAGACTCGGGGACTCTGAAAGCTCCGGCTGCCTCCATATCAGTCACATGCTGCGTGTCCTGTGGCGGTACCTATTGAATATACTTCACTGTCAATAGCTTTGCTGCCTTTGCCAAATTTATGTAACGTAATATTCCAGGAAGCGAGAGTGGAAGAAAACACACAATGTTCGTGGGGTGACACCAGAGGGCTCTGAAATCAAAACGTGTCACTTGCACTGGTGACAGAGAGATGCTGCACTAAAGCAGGATAATAATGGTACGCGTTATTAGAGGTGGTTATTGCTGCTACACCGCCCTCTTTCTCAATGCACAGAGTGTTCCCGGGAGGAAGTTAAGTTTATTAATAAAGTATGAGAAGACAGAAAATAACACCTGCAACCTGTCCATATCTGAAACTAGCTTAAATGGAAGCGGTCTCGGTCATGTTTCCCTCCTCTGATCTCAGGTTTAGTTGCATCCTCATAGTTAGAGCCTTACTGCACAGAGTCATATTGGAAGGTGCCTGTTTGTTTCTGCCGCATTCATGTACAGTATATGCATATATATTCCCTGTCTGGACCAACTTGTAACATCAAAGCCTTTTTTTCTATTTTTCTAGGTCAGTAGTGAAGCTGTTGTGGGCTTAAACACTATAGACACTTTTTTTCTACCGCTGCATTAAAGGCTCTCTCTTTTTTTTCATCAAGTTTCCAACAGCTTGTCTGAAAACAGAGCTTTTTATTAGTGATGTTTAAGTTTGTGTCGTAATCTGAATGACTCTGAGGTGATCACTAGGGGGCTGCACAGACGCCAGACTATGGATATTTGCGCTCCTTTGTCATTGCTCATTGTATTATTTTTCCTTAACTGGTTACAAACCTATACAGTGTCATTTTACTTCAGCATCTACTTGATTTATTTGGACAGAACCCAATGTGTTATTCACTCATTTTTGGTTCAGTTGATAATGTGTTATTTGCAGAGTTCACACTTTTGAGTGTGACTTTTTTTTTCTTTCGTCTTTGGTTTGTGTTCTTCCCCAGTTCTTTTTGTACATTTTGTACATTACTAACTTTTAAATGTTTATTTAAAAAAAATTAAATCTTTGAAGATGTATGATTGTTTCATTTTATATTTTTGAGCTCCATGAGAAGCCCACTCAGTTTTTGGCTGTGCCAAAATCATATTATATTGTACACTGGCTTCTTTTTTTATAGGTGTCAGTCATGTTAAAATGTGTTAACAATGTATTTGACCAAGTGAGATTTAGTAACAACCTCAATTTTATGTGTAAAGGTAATTCCTATGCACAATGGTGTAACGGTCCCTGCTGGGGGATGGGATGCAAACAGGACTCAACAATAAACACTTGCTGACCCATCACACAATATTCTATTCGCTCACCTTACAGTTAAAAATCAAGGTCAGAGATTTCATCCACAGGAGCAGACACTGACCTTAGGCACATATACACTATCCCATAGATCTGGTTGTAGTCAAACTGATATTTTGAAATCAGGTGTCATTTTGGTTCCTCGACTGAATGCAGTTTTTCCTACGTCACCAGGAGCTCTGGCGTCATTCAGTACGTTACAGGTGTTTGTGATTCACAGGCCTTGAAAAAGATCTTAGCTTTTGTTCAAGTGTTCACTGCAGCCTCGTCTGGCAGCCAGTGTGCTCGCTGCTTTTTGTACTGTGGTTTGACGCCTTATTACACCTTGTTTTATGGCTTCTGCCATCACTGCTGGGGGGTAGAGACCTTACAGGACGTGTGTGTGCGTGGGTCTGTTTAGTGTTGCCACCAGCAGCAGGGGGAACGAGGGGTACTGTTTCAGCACATGGCCTATATTTAACTTAGCAGAGGGGATTTCAATCTTAAAGTCACCTCAGTCAGCTGCCAGACACTGACACACACTAAGAGCAGCATAATGGGGATTTTCTTATATGTATAACAATCTTTTATAATATGGTGAAAACCTAACTTCCTTTTACAGTTAGCTGTAGTGTGCTTAACCTGACAGCCAGAGAAACCCACTGTCTCTCATTGCTTTGCCCCTCTCCTTCCCCACTCCCCTCTTTTCATTCCCCACTCAGTCTATTTCTGTCCGTCGCTGAGTCAGATGGACAGCTCCCAACTTAGAATGACACAAACAGGCAGACCAACTCTTCCGAATTCAGAGTGGCCGAAAACATCAAGAGGACTCTAAAACACAAAGAAAAACAACATTGGGGTGCTGCAAAGGGAAGAGCTGGAGGACACTACCAAGATGGAGGAATGTGAGAATCTGGACTCAGAGATGACAGAGCTGCGGGAGTTTGAGTGTGGGGCTTCAGAGGCCATCAGCCAGGACGACGAAGACGAGGTGGAGGAACTGCGAAACAGGTGCTTTACTCACTTGTCTGGACCTTACACAATGAATAACCTCAGTTGTGGATCACTTTGTCTTTGTGTAAAGTGATGTGTTTTCTGCTGGGAGATCTTACCATGAATTTTCCTGAATGGATTCTGTGAGAAACCACTTGTTTCTGGGCTTCTTAGCTCAGCTACATTTAGCTTTGGTGAAAGAAAAGAAAAGCTGCGTCTTATGTGTGCCTGGAGAACGTGACTGGACAGGTGTACCCATGTTAAACAAAACAGTGCTCCATTAATGTCATATAATACATTACACACGATCATCTGTTCTTCAGCTCATACAAGGAATTGTCAAGGTGGCTCTATCTAATACTCTGTGTAATTCACCATCCCATATTTTACATCTCATTTATCATGTTTCATACTGGGTGTCCTAGCTATCCTTGTCATGTCATAAATAGTAGAAGACACTGATACATTGGATGTATCTGAGAAGACCAAGGCATCTCTTCTCTAATATTACATGAATGACGCTTTGGGACGTCACCTTGCTGTAACCCTGCAGGGACTGAGCTGTATTCATAGCAGGAGGGACAGCTCAGAGCGCATTTGATCATTACTTTTTCAGCTCATCATTCACATTGGCAGCCTGGCACCAGACACCTGGTCTAATGCCGGAGATCTACACTTTCTCAAGCAATCATCCAGAGAAAAGATTAGCGAGTGTTGTCATGTTTTCACCTTAGATTTTCTAGTTTGCCTCAGATATGTTTTGATTTGATTCATTGGTTTGTTCTCTGCTTGCATTTCCATGAGCTGTGCCAAAAGGATCTCCTCTTGCAGTCAAACTGTTTAGTCATGCCCTTCCTCTTCTCGTGAACGGCTCAAACAGCCTGCTCTCCTTCCTCTAACTCTGTTCCATTCCTCCTTCCTTCAGTCTGCGAGAGGTTGTCCAAGACCAGTCAGTGAAGCCCAAACTCCAGTGCCTGATGGTCGATCCATCATTCTCCATGGTAACAGTTCAGAGCGAGGACAGTGGTATTGTTTGGGAGACGGCCTCTAGCCGCTGCTCTACTCCTTGGGCCTCTGAGACGAGCTCCATCTCTGAAGCTTACAGCATGGAGGGCTCTGGAGCCGCAGGAAAGGTCACCATCGTCTTTGATGAGGAGAAAATAGTCCGCAGGAGGACAAGGTCTGGAGGAAGGAACAGCAGGTTGGGGGACAGGCTGAGCCGACCTGGTAGCTCAAGATCAGCTTCAGCTCTGGGAGTGGAGAGACCGGAGATGGCAGAGGTGTCTCTCCCCAACGTACAACAGGAGAAAACCGAGCCGGACTTGGAGGAAATCAAAAACAAAGATCAGCAACTGTTTAGTTTGATTTCAGACGGTTATGAGATTCTCAACATCAGGGTCCCCTCCAAACTTCCCACTGTGGATGAGGAGGAGAGCACGGAGCTGCAGGACAATTTGTCTTATCTGGACCAGACTCCAAAGATCAAGTCCCGCAACCACCATGACCGGACACGGCAAAAGAATCATGTCCTGCCTGAGGAAGGGGAAATACTGGATCACCAAGAGGTATTTATCTTATTAATTATTATTATTATAATGATTATTATAATGGGATTTCAAATTTCTGACACTAGTTATGACTAATTTGATTTGTCCTTCAACAAATTAATATATTAATTTGTCCAATAAAATGCTTTTTTATTTGTAGTTTTAAACATTACAATGTCTTCTGTGGATTGATTTGCTCATTTTAATCTCTCCACAGACCTCAAAGCAAGACTCTTTCCACCCACCAGCAGAAACAGAGTCCGAACACACACTCACTCAGAAAGAGAGCACCAGTGACATCGACTACTTTGAGAAGTTTACCCTTTTGGATGAGGCTGTCCCTGGAGAACAAGCTCCAGAGCTTCAGGAAGAGGCAGAGCAGCCTGCAGTGAAACCCCAAGCAGAGGAGCAAAAGCCTGCTAAAGAGACAGCCACAGACAGCCCCTCTGCATCAGAAGACTCTTTTGTCTTTGTTACAGATGTGGACATAGTCGGGGAACACCTGGATGAGGTCTTCTACGGAGAAGGAGCTCCTGCTGATGCACCGCAGCGAAGAGACGATGACGAGGCGGAGGGTGGAGCCAGGGTGAGAACGAGACAAGAGAGCCAGAGATCGATGAAGGAGAGCGGTTCCGTGTTGTTTGGGAGTGAGGAGACCATTCTCACACCCATCTATATCTCCCCTGGACCCCCAAAGATCATTGACCCCATCCTCCTGGAGGAGCCCACCGCCATGTCCTTCATGTACTCTGACCTTTACGAGGATGCCATGGGCGAGAGGAGGAGGAGTGACGAGGAATACTCAGAGGCAGAGAGCGTGGCATCTGAGAAGTCTTTTAAGAGACGTTTGTCAGATCCAGAGGAGGCGGACGGGTACCTGGAGAAGTTTATTTTGAAAGATGAAACTCCCACAGTAGAGGTTCAACCGGAGTCAGAGGAGGACAAGATGGAGGGGAGGATGGTGTGGTCACAGAGTAAGTTTGAAATGACAGGATGTCTTACAAGGGTGGTCAAAGAAGAAGATGAGGACAAGACAAAGACAGAGGAACCAAAGATACAGGAGGTCAGGAGTGAGGATGTACAATCAGCAACATTTGAACAGAAAAGAGAAATAGCTTCACAAACAGAAAAAGAGAGGGGGGACATACAACTCTCCACGGTCACTGAAGAGCAGGTTGCCAGAGAAGCCTCAGAAGAATCAATTCAGGAGTCTAAACTGATCGAGGATCAGATCGAGGGTCAGGAAGTGAAACATGATCTAAAAAGAGACCAGACTGCGCCTCCTGAGAGCAGCACTGATGAACCACTTCCTCAAACTCAACAGGTGGACAGAAAAGTAAAGGAAACAGAGAGAGAAAGTGAGAGAGAGAGAAGAGAGAAAGAAGAGCAAAAAAGTGAGCAACGCATTACTGAAACCAAGCGGCCATGTCAGACACAAAAAGTGGCAGAAAAAACAGCTGAATTGCATGTGGAGACAGAAATAAAAGGTCCTGTAAGCAGTGAGGCGCCACAGATGGACATTAAATTAGAAATTAAAAGAGGAACCACTGAGAAGAGTTCATCTGAAGCAGCAGCCACTAATACTGCGATGGTGGCTGCTGATGAGAAGGTGGTGACTGAGGCCAAACAAGGGTCCTCAGCTGAAGTCAAAGAACCTGAGCCTGCAAGACAGGAGATGCTCACCATGACTGAACCCTCAGGTGAAATAGAGGCATCAGCTGAAATATCACTGTGCGAGGAAAAACCAGCAGCAGCAGTCATTCCTGAAGATGTTGCACCTATTGAGGTCATCACCGACTGTGATTGTGCAGTACATGCAGTGGTGGAGGTGATGGAAAAAACAGTGAATGAAAGAGAGATTCAGACCGAAGTTCAGATTGATCTGCAGGAGCTGACAAGTGTTGAGACAACAGATGTTCAAACAGCAGCTCCTGAAGGAGGAAAACAACACAAAACTCTGACTGGGGAAACTGCAGCTGAGAGCCAGCAGCCTGAATCTATTACTGAAGCTGATCAGGAGTCAGAGGTTAAAACCAACATTTCAAGGGAAGTAAGCAAACCTGTGATATCAGAGAATGCCAAGACAGATTCAGATGTGAAACACCTTGAAATCCTTGAATCCCTGCAGCATCAACAAGACGAGTCACTAACTGATAGAGAGTCAGACAAAACAAAGCTGATAACTGAGGTCAAAGCTAAAACACCCACAGAGGACACTGGGACTGTTGTTCAGGAGATGGTGACTGTTGGTGATGAGTTAATCCTCCTCGTTCCCAAAGGACAAGCTGTGGAGATGGACATAGACATTGGTCAGTGGTCAGACAAGACCACAGGCGATGCACAGGTTCTCCCTGAACCTGATAGCACATGTGAACATCTCATAGCACCTGAAGACAAACCGGCACCGATGGAAGAAACAAAGACAGAGCCTCAATTGGAAGTAGAGCCAGAAGTTGCTGTAGAGGTAGAAGAAAAACCCAGACATGTCCCAGACAGGCAGTATTCCCCCCCTGCACCTGTGGAGGAGGCCCACACAGAGGATAAGAAGGAGGAGGACTTAGAAGGACATGAAGGTGTCTTTTCCCCTCTGAGGAGCTTTAGTCCCCAGGAGGATTTATCTGGGCTGCACAGAGAGGATTTACTATCAGAAGAAGCAGATGTAGAACAAGAGGTGGAGATGAACAAGGTGGAGGATGCCACAGAAGCAACTGGTATTAAAGGGGATGTAGGTCAAGATATTGATGTGCACAGAGAGGATATAGGGCAAAAGATGGAGCAAGATGAGGTGATCACAGAGGCTCCAGAAGTGCCTGCTGAGGAGCTTGAATATGAGATAATATCTAAACAGGATGCAGAAGAGATGCCACAACCTGAAATACAGAGAGATGCAGAGGAATCAAGGCCTGAGTCTGGTCAGGACAGAGAAGAAAGGATGGAGGTGGAGATGGAGGTGGAGGCGAAAGTGTTTGATCTGTCCCCAGAAGAGGAGCTGATTGAGGCTGACTATGAAATCATTGATGCAGAGGAAGAGAGTCAGGCCCGACTGGCTGCTGAGCTGCAGGGGATGGACTGGTTCTGTCTCACCTGTGGATGTCTACTGTCAGAGGACGACTGTGTGTCCGGAGAGCACCACATCCACAAGGTGACTGCTGTGGACAAGGCCTACGAGGAAATCAAGGTAGAGTACTAAATTTTAAAGGGAGAATTCACCAGTTTTACACATGAAGATCATGGCACACGATACAAGATTCCAAGTGAGCATCATCTATATGATATGAGAAATTGAATGGATGCAGGGAAGAACACAACAATTTATGTCAGGAGATTGAGTTATCATCTGTCAGATCGGACAGCATGTTTTTCTTTTTGTCCTGTCTGTGTCCTCAGAGAGTTCACAGTGCCTCCCAGATGTTTGATCGTTTTAGCTGGCCGCTGCTGGAACAACACCGCAGCTGTTTTGATGACTGATGATGGCATGATGTAATCAAATAGCGGCTGATCATCATACACTTTACCAGCATTATTACAACACCCGGTTATGATCATCGCACACTTTACTGGCATTAGTTTGGGTCATCAAATAATAAACTGGTCCTAACTCAGTCTGCAATAACTTTTCCATTCATGCTGGCAAGTTACATGCTCTCAGGCTGCGGCCAAGCACATTGAATTGTTGTGATGTAATGCTCTACTTTGATCGGTGGAAAGGTCCAGTGTGTCATCATCCAGTGGAGACTGAGATGTGATCTGTTCACACACCCTGTTTTCCCTCTCCTGTCCCTATGGGTCAGCATGGGGCCGGCCATCTCCTTTTTCAAATTTGTATTAACACTATAGCACTTTCTAGCAATCTAAGAAAAAAATCTTTTTGTTTTCTTTTGCCTGCAGTTTTCCAAAAAACAAGATTTTAACCTGCAAGTTCACAGGCCTTACTAAACAAAAAAACTCCTTGCTTCATTCACTGGGAGAAACAATATTCAGTTTTCACTTGTGTTTATTTTTCTGTAAATCTGTGAGGTTACATTAGACTTCATGAGTGAAATGAGACATTTTGCCATGTGTTTGATTAAAAAAAATCACTTTAAAGTATCTGGCATCCCAATCAAAGGAAAGCTGGAACAAACTGAGAATGATCATATGTCATTTCCAGATGATATTTGAACCAGGTCTAGTGCATGTGTGATGTTGTATTTATGTGAAACATTGACAGCTGGACCGTAAATAAGACAGAGATCAAAGCTATAATACAAGTCTGACTTCAGCACAAAGAAGTGCCGTCTATTCAGATACTCCATAGAGCGGAAAATCGATCCCGACAACTTTACCAAAACAACTTAGCAAACCTGTGTCCAGTCCAATTCTCTAAGCTAGAATGTACAATGCACTCCTACGCCTCTTCACACATGGATGTGTGCAAGTATGCACACACATCCCCCCCCTCACATGCTCACACCTGTTTTCCCACTCTCAGTGGAGAGGAGGTCAGCCTAGAAAGGAGCAGGGGAGAGATCAGTGACCACAGCTCGACCTAGTTAAATGTGAGCTGTCAGTGTTGGGGCGGTGACAGGGGATTGCCACCGTTCTTCCTCCTGCAGCGTCCTCCCTGATGATTCCCCTGTTTATGAGAAATATTTTTACCTAAAAATTAACCTGCGTCATCAGTGTAAATAACAAATATTACAACCGATGGGAATGTTTTGATTCAGAGCAAGTGTTGAATTGAATCTTTGGAGCAGGTGAAGAGCTTTTAATATCATACCCACAAAGTCCCAACGATGATCTTTTGCTTAATCACAGTACGTGCATGTGATTATTTACATATATGATTTTGTACAATAGGAGAAGCTGAGTGACTGGATCTCAGAGCTTCAGGGGAGGTCAGAGAACATTGAGGACCTGGTGTCTGAACTGGAGCTGGCCTACAACTCTGTAGAGGTAAAGCATGCTCACTTTGTTTCATTCGCATTTAATACTCTATACATGGTCTATAATTCATTTTACTCTGTGCAATCAGATTAGTATATAATAAAGTCCAGCACACAGCATAACATCTTATCAGCACAATCTGTGTAATCAGATGTCTCTCTTGGCTCTCACTCTCCTCTCTATTAGGACCAGTGTGTGGAGAGCGAGGCAGCGATGCAGGCCCAGAACGAGGAGATGATGGCTCTGGTGATGGAGCAGTACAACAGCATGTCCGTCAGCATGGAGGAGGAGAAGAAGGCCAAGCTGGAGCAGCTGTATGACCAGATTGTCTCCTTCCAGGAGAGCATTGATTCTGCCAAGGCCACCCTAGAGACCACAGCCAGAGAGGCGGAGACTGATGCACGGGTGAGTCCTTAAGCTACTAACACAGATTAATCAGTGGTGTCACATTTTGTCAATAATTGATGATCCGGGTTTGTGTCAAATATCTCATAAACGCCTCTTCAATCTGCTCTCCTACTAGTCACCTGAAGACATTCATGCAAGGTAATGTGCTTTCAGTGAATGGAGTGTGAGCTAGAGTGGTTTCCTAAGAACTATATAATAACATATTACTATATAGTGATAACCAGTGCTGCATGCTGCTTGAACTGCAGAGCTATAACCTAGGGAATATGCCCGGATGCTGATAATTGAATTTTCGAAAAGTTTTCCATACCAATCTGAGTCTCTAGCAAAGTACGGTTTTGACATTGGCTTGTGTTTGTGGCCAGAAGCTAAATGTCATAGTTGTGTATTTAGACTCAAGGCAGCTCTGGACTCAGCCATGTCACTGGAGCTGGGTCCCAAGGGACTGCTGGTGTTCGAGGACTATGCCAAGGGCAACACTTCCAGCTCACACCTCGCACAGCGCAAGGGAATCCCAGGTTGGTCTGATACAAACAAATCTTTACAGATACACACAAACCAATGTAATGTCTGGTGTCATGTGCACATATGTGGCAGTAATGAATCTTTTATTGTATATCTCCTGGTCTGTGCTTCAGTGCCCCAGAGGCCCACGCTGCAGCCCCAGGAACCAGGCTCAGCCACCAGCACCAGTGTCACTGTTTACTGGAAAGTCAACCCCGGAGATATCATAGACTGCTTCCAGGTCTACTGCATGGAGGATCCACAAGGAGGTAAATACACTCAGGATGCTATTTAAACTGAAAAAGTGGACAAAGTTCTGTTTTTACTGTCTTCTTCGGACTGAAAGCTCTTAAACTGTTATGTTCTAGGAAAAAAAATTAATTTGTTGGATATTTTGACAATTGCCATATTCATTCAGTAGTCTAATTAGCACAGGTCTTTTATGAGTGTTATACTATTATAGTGTATTATCTTCTAATATTTACAGTGGGCAGAGTTGTTTGTTGATATATGTTAATCATAGAGAAATAAGAGAAATAAGATTACAGAAGAATTTTTTGTTTTTACTTCAAGATGTTCTGCCTATCTATATTGTTGTTGTCCACAGCTGTGTCGGAGGAGTACCGTGTGACAGTGAAGGAGAGTTACTGTGTCTTGGAGGAGCTGGAGCCTGACAAGACGTACAAGGTGTGGGTGATGGCTGTCAATTATACAGGCTGCTCTCTACCCAGTGAGAGACTCACCTTCAAAACTGGTCAGTGCACATACTGGAAACTACTACTTTGTTTGATAAAACTGGAAAGCAGCATTTTCATTTTTACTGGCATGCTTGTAAGAGTTATATAAATTTTAACAGTCAGTGTTCAAGGGTGACTTCTATTGTATTATGTTTTTATCCAGGCAGTGGCACACTATCACTGTCTTAGATACCTTGTTCTCTTTCTGGCAGCTCCAGCAGTGCCAGTGATTGACACAGAGCGCTGCACTGTCATGTGGGATTCGTCCACACTGAGGTGGCGAAAACAGACCCCCGGACAGAGTTACACCTTGGAGTACTGCCGTCAGTATGAACTGGAAGGAGAGGGGCTCAGGTAGGTCTCAAACACCTTGCTGATCAGACCTGGATCATTTAGGCTTAGTAGTCAGTCGTGGTTTTCACCTGATAGTTACCTGATAGGTGTATGCAAAATTTTTGAATCATGGAGAAATGTATTGATTAACTTGGGCATGCCACTGTAGCGGAAATTTGTAAAGTCATGAGTAGACATTTTCACTTCATTTTGGCTGTACAAAGGTTTATTTATGTGTGTGTGACATACTCCTAGATCCATCTCAGGTATCAAAAGCTGTGAACAGCGGGTTCTCCTGCAGCCCAATGAGAATTACCTGTTTTATATCAAAGCTGTGAATGAGGCTGGAGCCAGCGAACAGAGCGAGGCTGCACTCATTTCCACAAAAGGTAAAGAAAATCACACACTGTTACACCTGTTTTTGTAGTTGTTTTTTTTTTTTTTTTTTTAAATCTTCTTTACTGTTTCTCTTTCCAGGGACGAGGTTCCACCTGCTGAAAGCTTCAGCTCACCCCTCTTTGGAGCTGTCCATGGACCAGACCACTGTGCACTATTCCCTGGACACACATGAAAACACACCACTCACAGACAAACAGTGAGTTTAACACAGTTTTAATCACTTCTTAGGAAACGTCTCAGGAGCATGTGTAAACCAGAGTTTGTGTATTTTCTAGGTGTCCATCCATCCTGGGCGAAGTGTTGCCGGCACGAGGACACTACTACTGGGAGACGATTGTGTCAGGAAGTACAGCTTACAGACTTGGAGTGGCCTACAGCACAGCCAATAGAGACAGCTCACTGGGGGAAAACAACCTGTCATGGTGTTTGCAGTGTATTCCAACACCATCAGGGTATGCTTAAACTCCCATTCACACTAGGGATGCACTGATCCACATTTTTTTCACTTCCAATTCGACCCCGATACCTGAATTTGGATATCTGCCGATACCGATACTATTCCGATACCAGAGCTGTTTGCTTTAATATTATTATTATCATACCTGTATGACTTACCTGTTATGGTGTCCCGCTTTGGTTTATCGTTTGTGTGTAAAAGTTAATTGCGCGACCAATGCTAATGTGCTAGCCCGTCAATGGGATTCTCCATATTATGTTACCATCGAGCTACTTCTTACCACTTGTAGGTCGCAACGGAGCTTCAGCCCCTCGGTACAATGGCTTTGCAAACATTGCACATTACAAACATTGCACGTTGCAAACATTGCACGCTGCTGTCCTGCTTCATGGTGTTTCTAGTGCAAAATATGTCCACACAGCGGACATGTCGTGCTGAAAAGTTGGTTAGCCATGGTATTGATATCGGTATCGGTTCCAGTATTGGTTCCCGTATCGATATTGGGTTCCGATATCAGTATCAGATTCCGATATCGTATCGGTTTCAGTATAGGTATCGGTATCGGGTTCCGATATCGGTATTGGTCCGGTACTGTTATCAGGTTCCGATATCGGTATTGGTTTCAGTATCCGTATCGGTTCCGGTATCGTATCGGGTTCCGATATCAGTATCGGTTTCAGTATCGGTATCGGTTCCAGCATCTAGATATCGGTCTAGATTTCAGTATCGATTCCGGTATCGGTACCCGATACCGATACTGGATTGGATCGGCCCCATCCCCAATCCACACACACCATTTTCTAAGACACTTCCCATCATTGTTTTTAGTCTAATATAAAGCCTCTTTGTCTTTCCAGTTGCAGGTATCAGTTGCTTCACAATGACGTCCAGTCCAGTGTGTTTGTGTTTGAGATGCCCGAGTGTGTAGGTACTCTTCTGGATTACCAGCTCGGTCGTCTATCTTTCTACAATGCCCAAAGTGGTCAGTTGTTAGGTACCTTCAGCCACCGCTTCACCCAGCCATGCCACCCTGCTCTGGCCCTGGAGATGCCGGGCAGCCTGGAGGTCAGCATGGTGCTGGAGGTGCCGCAGTTTACCAAGGACAGATAACTCTGCTACCTGCCTTAAACACTGAAGAGTTTACAGTTCATGTTGGACATTTGTTAATTTGAATTATCTTACTTTATAGTGATTACAGTGACCACTGTTGTATTACAAAGAGAGCAATATACCAATATCCACCGTAAAGGCGGGAGACACAGTTGGGTCCCATTTGTTTAAAGAGACCTCACTGATGGGTTTGTGTGTTTTTAGTAAAAAAAAAAAAAACTTGATCAGTGTAGAGCTCAATTTTTAAAAAAGAAACAAATTCAACTGAACGTAATTCTTTATTTCTTGTAAATATCAAAAACAGAGGTAGTGCAAATGAACGATGAAGGTGTGCAATATAACTGGATTGAAACTGAGGGCTAGGATTTTTATTTTTATTTTTTTCACAGGTGAGCGTCTTGTTTTATGTTTTTATTCAAGGGAGAGGTGAAATGTTGTGGATCATTTTTTAAATTTTTGACCATAAAGTAGCAAGATGAAATACACATTGTATCGCCACTGAGAGTAATAGTTAGGTTTTCTGACATCCCACAGTTTAGAAGTTTATACCTTCATAAAAGCACTTTTTGATCTGTTTTTTCATATTGTGAATAGGTCTATTTTGTGTAAATAACCTTTGTAAAGAGATGTGATCAGTTCTCTATTTTGTTATGTGCAACTGATGGCAAATTGTAATTGCAATTGTTTTTCTGTCCCTGTCTTGTAAACTGATTTTCTCGTCTGAGCTGAATGAACGTGATATTTTTTTCTATTTGCACAAGTGGACTGATTATTTTGACTCAGCTCATTGGTTTTGTAACTTACATTCACCACCAGAGGGCATCAGGACTCCATTAGCTGTAGCATTAACTCTAAAGCTCCCAAAAACGGATTTTTCTGTCCTCCTGAATTATGCATGATCAGAGATATGATGCAGGGCACTAGTTGGCAAACCTTAACGTGAAAGACTGACAGTAGAATTTTTAGATCACTGGAACAGACAAACACATTATGCTCTTTACAACTCTGAAGCAGAAATACAGTGTCTACAATGATCCTCAGTTATAATTTTTCAGTTATTTATTATATATAAAATAATCACTGAAATAAACATAAGTCAAATATATTAATTTTGACGCCCAAATTGAACATACAAAATTATGTTTAGATTGGTAGATTACATCTTTCACAGCTGAAAGAAATCTCAGGCTGAAATCAATCAGATATATTTCTGCTACCAATACTAACGTCTGCAAAATCCATCATACATTTAGACTTCCAGATGCCTTTTTATGACTTACAGCCATACTGTGGATTTGCAGTCCATACACCTCACTGACAAAGCTATACGGTTTTCCAGAGGACATGTCATTTTACAATTATTGTGTTTCTATTTTTCCAGGCACTCGTAACTCTTTTTTTCCCCCTCATCCCTGACACCTTTACTCATTTCTGGGGAAACAGACAGGGGAGGGAGAGGAGGACAGGAGTGAAGGGCAAACACATGCAGACCATCAGGGAACAGCTGCTGGCTTCCATGTGCTCTGCTGGACTGCTCAGCTGGAACTGAGAGAAAGCTCTTTGAATAGTGACAGCCTCGTTTTACTGGAACTGACTCTTCTCGACTTTCCTGCAGTGGATGACACTGAGCTGGGAAACTGGAACATTTTTATTGTAGCTGAATTCAGGAAGGCTGTGTTTCTGTACGTTAGGACTTAGTCTCGCTGCTGCAGGCTGGAGAATCTGGCGTCACAGCCCTGTTTTTGTACCTCATCTAAACACTCACCGAGTCCTTTGACACTGATATGATTTATTTGACAAACATATATTTCTAACCCAGAAATGCAGAGGAACAGGATGACAGTAGTGTTGCAAAACCACTGCAGTTGAAAAGATGCAACATGTAAGATTTTTTTTTAAGCACAAAATTGACAACAGATCTAAATGTGTTCATTATTTCCTGTTACCGCACATCAGGGGCGGGCTGGGGTTGAAATTCAGCCCGGGAGCTTGGTTTGGAGAGGCCTTTTACCCGATCGCTCGACGGACGTAAGTGGAACTGTGATTTTAACATGAATACTTTATTTGCAAAATAAAAACAATCTAATGATATACATGATATACAGTCAGTAGAGTGTACAAAAGTAAGCTACATATACTCACACATACTATGCATACTCAAAGACTATGTTTATTTAAAAATGAAAACTAGTGTGTGTGTGCGCGCGCGTGGAGAAAAGGAAGAAAGATGCAAAATTCTGTTCATTTTCTGCTTTATTTGGTAGCATGAAAACATGGAAAAGAAGATGCTTTGTGTGTTGCTTGCATGTGGTTTTGCTCAAATAAAAGCAATTAAGTGTGTGTGTGTGTGTGTCTGTGGCTTCTTTCTTAATTTGCTCTGCTTGTTGTTGCTTTCTTGTTTTCTCTTGACAGTTTGATGACTAACTGAGCTAATCACATTTCAGTGGAAACAGGGATCAGCTCAAATTGGGAGGGGCCGTTCGTATCCCCCCTTAACATGCAAAATATTGTTTTCACCCAGACCAGCGGTCTAGAATCATCCCAGTCTACCGTTAGGTTCATAGACTGTGTAAAACACGGACGTAGCACATATTTTGACGCCTTACAGCCATATGACTTTTTTTTAACGACATTTTGAGATCTTCCAAAAATATGACTATTTTTGGCATATTTTGATGCCTTACGGCCGTATTACGTTTTTTATGACATTTTGAGGTCTTCCAAAAATATGACTTTTTTTGGCATATTTTTACGCCTAATGGCTGTATGATGTTTTTATGACATTTTGAGGTCTTACAAAAATATGACTTTTTTTCCAAAAATATGACTTTTGTTGGCATATTTTGACGCCTTACGGCCGTATGGCTTTTTTTAGGACATTTTGAGCTAAAAAAAAATTAGACTTTTTTTGGCCGATTTTGACGCCTTACTATACTATGACGTTTTTTATGACATTTTGAGGTCAAAATTTTTTTTGACTTTTTTTGTCCAATTTTGACGCCTTACTATACTATGACGTTTTTGATGACATTTTGAGGTCAAAAATTTTTTTGACTTTTTTTGTCCAATTTTGACGCCTTACTATACTATGACGTTTTTGATGACATTTTGAGGTCGAAAAAGTTTTTGACTTTTTTTGCCCGAAAAAAACGCCATACTATACTATGACGTTTTTTATGACATTTTGAGGTCAAAAAATTTTTTGACTTTTTTGTCCAATTTTGACGCCTTACTATACTATGACGTTTTTGATGACATTTTGAGGTCAAAAAATTTTTTGACTTTTTTTGTCCAATTTTGACGCCTTACTATACTATGACGTTTTTGATGACATTTTGAGGTCAAAAAAATTTTTGACTTTTTTTGTCCAATTTTGACGCCTTACTATACTATGACGTTTTTTATGACATTTTGAGGTCAAAAAATTTTTTGACTTTTTTTGCCCGAAAAACACGCCATACTATACTATGACGTTTTTGATGACATTTTGAGGTCAAAAAATTTTTTGACTTTTTTTGTCCAATTTTGACGCCTTACTATACTATGACGTTTTTGATGACATTTTGAGGTCAAAAAAATTTTTGACTTTTTTTGTCCAATTTTGACGCCTTACTATACTATGACGTTTTTTATGACATTTTGAGGTCAAAAAATTTTTTGACTTTTTTTGTCCAATTTTGACGCCTTACTATACTATGACGTTTTTGACGACATTTTGAGGTCAAAAAAAATTTTGACTTTTTTTGTCCAATTTTTATGCCTTACTATACTATGACGTTTTTGATGACATTTTGAGGTCAAAAAAATTTTTGACTTTTTTTGTCCAATTTTGACGCCTTACTATACTATGACGTTTTTTATGACATTTTGAGGTCAAAAAATTTTTTGACTTTTTTTGCCCGAAAAACACGCCATACTATACTATGACGTTTTTGATGACATTTTGAGGTCAAAAAAAATTTTGACTTTTTTTGTCCAATTTTGACGCCTTACTATACTATGACGTTTTTGATGACATTTTGAGGTCAAAAAAATTTTTGACTTTTTTTGTCCAATTTTTACGCCTTACTATACTATGACGTTTTTTATGACATTTTGAGGTCAAAAAATTTTTTGACTTTTTTTGTCCAATTTTGACGCCTTACTATACTATGACGTTTTTTATGACATTTTGAGGTAAAAAAAAAATTTGACTTTTTTTGCCCGAAAAACACGCCATACTATACTATGACGTTTTTGATGACATTTTGAGGTCAAAAAATTTTTTGACTTTTTTTGCCCGAAAAAAACGCCATACTATACTATGACGTTTTTTATGACATTTTGAAGTCAAAAAATTTTTTGACTTTTTTTGTCCAATTTTGACGCCTTACTATACTATGACGTTTTTTATGACATTTTGAGGTCAAAAAATTTTTTGACTTTTTTTGTCCAATTTTGACGCCTTACTATACTATGACGTTTTTTATGACATTTTGAGGTCAAAACATTTTTTGACTTTTTTTGTCCAATTTTGACGCCTTACTATACTATGACGTTTTTTATGACATTTTGACGTCAAAAAAATGTTGACTTTTTTTGCCCGAAAAAAACGCCATACTATACTATGACGTTTTTGATGACATTTTGAGGTCAAAAAATTTTTTGACTTTTTTTGTCCAATTTTTACGCCTTACTATACTATGACGTTTTTGATGACATTTTGAGGTCAAAAATTTTTTTGACTTTTTTTGTCCAATTTTGACGCCTTACTATACTATGACGTTTTTTATGACATTTTGAAGTCAAAAAATTTTTTGACTTTTTTTGTCCAATTTTGACGCCTTACTATACTATGACGTTTTTGATGACATTTTGAGGTCAAAAAATTTTTTGACTTTTTTTGTCTAATTTTGACGCCTTACTATACTATGACATTTTTGATGACATTTTGAGGTCAAAAAATTTTTTGACTTTTTTTGACCGAAAAAAACGCCATACTATACTATGATATTTTTTATGACATTTTGAGGTCAAACATTTTTTTGACTTTTTTTGTCCAATTTTGACGCCTTACTATACTATGACGTTTTTGATGACATTTTGAGGTCAAAAAATTTTTTGACTTTTTTTGACCGAAAAAAACGCCATACTATACTATGACGTTTTTTATGACATTTTGAGGTCAAACATTTTTTTGACTTTTTTTGTCCAATTTTGACGCCTTACTATACTATGACGTTTTTATGACATTTTGAGGTAAAAAAAAATGTTGACTTTTTTTGCCCGAAAAAAAACGCCATACTATACTCTGACGTTTTTTATGACATTTTGAGGTCAAAAATTTTTTGACTTTTTTTGTCCAATTTTGACGCCTTACTATACTATGACGTTTTTTATGACATTTTGAGGTCAAAAAATTTTTTGACTTTTTTTGTCCAATTTTGACGCCTTACTATACTATGACGTTTTTGATGACATTTTGAGGTCAAAAAATTTTTTGACTTTTTTTGCCTGAAAAACACGCCATACTATACTATGACGTTTTTGATGACATTTTGAGGTCAAAAATTTTTTTGATTTTTTTTGTCCAATTTTGACGCCTTACTATACTATGACGTTTTTGATGACATTTTGAGGTCAAAAAATGTTTTGACTTTTTTTGTCCAATTTTGACGCCTTACTATACTATGACGTTTTTGATGACATTTTGAGGTCAAAAATTTTTTTGACTTTTTTTGACCGAAAAAAACGCCATACTATACTATATTTTTTATGACATTTTGAGGTCAAACATTTTTTTGACTTTTTTTGTCCAATTTTGACGCCTTACTATACTATGACGTTTTTTATGACATTTTGAGGTAAAAAAAAATGTTGACTTTTTTTGCCCGAAAAAAACGCCATACTATACTCTGACGTTTTTTATGACATTTTGAGGTCAAAAATTTTTTTGACTTTTTTTGTCCAATTTTGACGCCTTACTATACTATGACGTTTTTTATGACATTTTGAGGTCAAAAAATTTTTTGACTTTTTTTGTCCAATTTTGATGCCTTACTATACTATGACGTTTTTTATGACATTTTGAGGTCAAAAATTTTTTTGATTTTTTTTGTCCAATTTTGACGCCTTACTATACTATGACGTTTTTTATGACATTTTGAGGTCAAACATTTTTTTGACTTTTTTTGTCCAATTTTGACGCCTTACTATACTATGACGTTTTTTTATGACATTTTGAGGTAAAAAAAAATGTTGACTTTTTTTGCCCGAAAAAAACGCCATACTATACTATGATATTTTTTATGACATTTTGAGGTCAAACATTTTTTTGACTTTTTTTGTCCAATTTTGACGCCTTACTATACTATGACGTTTTTTATGACATTTTGAGGTAAAAATTTTTTTTGACTTTTTTGCCCGAAAAAAACGCCATACTATACTATGACGTTTTTTATGACATTTTGAGGTCAAAAAAAAATTTGACTTTTTTTGCCCGAAAAACACGCCATACTATACTATGACGTTTTTTATGACATTTTGAGGTCAAAAAATTTTTTGATTTTTTTTGTCCAATTTTGACGCCTTACTATACTATGACGTTTTTGATGACATTTTGAGGTCAAAAAATTTTTTGACTTTTTTTGCCCGAAAAAAACGCCATACTATACTATGACGTTTTTTAAGACATTTTGAAGTCAAAAAATTTTTTGACTTTTTTTGTCCAATTTTGACGCCTTACTATACTATGACGTTTTTGATGACATTTTGAAGTCAAAAAATTTTTTGACTTTTTTTGTCCAATTTTGACGCCTTACTATACTATGACGTTTTTTATGACATTTTGAGGTCAAAAAATTTTTTGACTTTTTTTGTCCAATTTTGACGCCTTACTATACTATGACGTTTTTGATGACATTTTGAGGTCAAAAAATTTTTTGACTTTTTTTGCCCGAAAAAAACGCCATACTATACTATGACGTTTTTTATGACATTTTGAGGTCAAAAATTTTTTTGACTTTTTTTGTCCAATTTTGACGCCTTACTATACTATGACGTTTTTTATGACATTTTGAGGTCAAAAAAATTTTTGACTTTTTTTGCCCGAAAAACACGCCATACTATACTATGACCTTTTTTATGACATTTTGAGATCAAAAAAAAATTGACTTTTTTTGCCCGAAAAACACGCCATACTATACTATGACGTTTTTTATGACATTTTGAGGTCAAAAAATTTTTTGACTTTTTTTGTCCAATTTTGACGCCTTACTATACTATGACGTTTTTGATGACATTTTGAGGTCAAAAAATTTTTTGACTTTTTTTGTCCAATTTTGACGCCTTACTATACTATGACGTTTTTTATGACATTTTGAGGTCAAAAAAATTTTTGACTTTTTTTGCCCGAAAAACACGCCATACTATACTATGACCTTTTTTATGACATTTTGAGATCAAAAAAAAATTTGACTTTTTTTGCCCGAAAAACTCGCCATACTATACTATGACGTTTTTTATGACATTTTGAGGTCAAAAAATTTTTTGACTTTTTTTTGTCCAATTTTGACGCCTTACTATACTATGACGTTTTTTATGACATTTTCAGGTCAAAAAATTTTTTGACTTTTTTTGTCCAATTTTGACGCCTTACTATACTATGACGTTTTTGATGACATTTTGAGGTCAAAAAATTTTTTGACTTTTTTGGCCCGAAAAAAACGCCATACTATACTATGATGTTTTTTATGACATTTTGAAGTCAAAAAATTTTTTGACTTTTTTTGTCCAATTTTGACGCCTTACTATACTATGACGTTTTTGATGACATTTTGAGGTCAAAAAATTTTTTGACTTTTTTTGTCCAATTTTGACGCCTTACTATACTATGACGTTTTTGATGACATTTTGAGGTCAAAAATTTTTTTGACTTTTTTTGCCCGAAAAAAACGCCATACTATACTATGACGTTTTTGATGACATTTTGAGGTCAAAAATTTTTTTCATTTTTTTTGTCCAATTTTGACGCCTTACTATACTATGACGTTTTTGATGACATTTTGAGGTCAAAAAATTTTTTGACTTTTTTTGTCCAATTTTGACGCCTTACTATACTATGACGTTTTTTATGACATTTTGAGGTCAAAAAATTTTTTGACTTTTTTTGCCCGAAAAAAACGCTATACTATACTATGACGTTTTTTAAGACATTTTGAGGTCAAAAAATTTTTTGACTTTTTTTGTCCAATTTTGACGCCTTACTATACTATGACGTTTTTGATGACATTTTGAGGTCAAAAATTTTTTTGACTTTTTTTGCCCGAAAAAAACGCCATACTATACTATGACGTTTTTGATGACATTTTGAGGTCAAAAATTTTTTTCATTTTTTTTGTCCAATTTTGACGCCTTACTATACTATGACGTTTTTGATGACATTTTGAGGTCAAAAAATTTTTTGACTTTTTTTGTCCAATTTTGACGCCTTACTATACTATGACGTTTTTTATGACATTTTGAGGTCAAAAAATTTTTTGACTTTTTTTGCCCGAAAAAAACGCTATACTATACTATGACGTTTTTTATGACATTTTGAAGTCAAAAAATTTTTTGACTTTTTTTGTCCAATTTTGACGCCTTACTATACTATGACGTTTTTGATGACATTTTGAGGTCAAAAAGTTTTTTGACTTTTTTTGTCCAATTTTGACGCCTTACTATACTATGACGTTTTTGATGACATTTTGAGGTAAAAAAAAATGTTGACTTTTTTTGTCCAATTTTGACGCCTTACTATACTATGACGTTTTTGATGACATTTTGAATTAAAAAAAAATGTTGACTTTTTTTTCCCGAAAAAAACGCCATACTATACTATGATGTTTTTGATGACATTTTGAGGTCAAAAAAAAGTTGACTTTTTTTGTCCAATTTTTACGCCTTACTATACTATGATGTTTTTGATGACATTTTGAGGTCAAAAAAATTTTTGACTTTTTTTGTCCAATTTTGACGCCTTACTATACTATGACGTTTTTTATGACATTTTGAGGTCAAAAAAATTTTTGACTTTTTTTGCCCGAAAAACACGCCATACTATACTATGACGTTTTTTATGACATTTTGAGGTCAAAAAATTTTTTGACTTTTTTTGTCCAATTTTGACGCATTACTATACTATGACGTTTTTGATGACATTTTGAGGTCAAAAAAAATTTTGACTTTTTTTGTCCAATTTTTACGCCTTACTATACTATGAAGTTTTTTATGACATTTTGAGGTCAAAAAATTTTTTGACTTTTTTTGTCCAATTTTGACGCCTTACTATACTATGACGTTTTTGATGACATTTTGAGGTCAAGAAAATTTTTGACTTTTTTTGTCCAATTTTGACGCCTTACTATACTATGACATTTTTTATGACATTTTGAGGTCAAAAAAATTTTTGACTTTTTTTGCCCGAAAAAAACGCCATACTATACTATGACGTTTTTTATGACATTTTGAGGTCAAAAATTTTTTTGACTTTTTTTGCCCGAAAAAAACGCCATACTATACTATGATATTTTTTATGACATTTTGAGGTCAAACATTTTTTTGACTTTTTTTGTCCAATTTTGACGCCTTACTATACTATGACATTTTTTATGACATTTTGAGGTCAAAAAAATTTTTGACTTTTTTTGCCCGAAAAACACGCCATACTATACTATGACGTTTTTGATGACATTTTGAGGTCAAAAAAATTTTTGACTTTTTTTGTCCAATTTTGACGCCTTACTATACTATGACGTTTTTGATGACATTTTGAGGTCAAAAATTTTTTTGACTTTTTTTGTCCAATTTTGACGCCTTACTATACTATGACGTTTTTGATGACATTTTGAGGTCAAAAAATTTTTTGACTTTTTTTGCCCGAAAAAAACGCCATACTATACTATGATATTTTTTATGACATTTTGAGGTCAAACATTTTTTTGACTTTTTTTTGTCCAATTTTGACGCCTTACTATACTATGACGTTTTTTATGACATTTTGAGGTCAAAAAATTTTTTGACTTTTTTTGTCCAATTTTGACGCCTTACTATACTATGACGTTTTTGATGACATTTTGAGGTCAAAAAATTTTTTGACTTTTTTTGCCCGAAAAAAACGCCATACTATACTATGACGTTTTTTAAGACATTTTGAAGTCAAAAAATTTTTTGACTTTTTTTGTCCAATTTTGACGCCTTACTATACTATGACGTTTTTGATGACATTTTGAAGTCAAAAAGTTTTTTGACTTTTTTTGTCCAATTTTGACGCCTTACTATACTATGACGTTTTTTATGACATTTTGAGGTCAAAAAATTTTTTGACTTTTTTTGTCCAATTTTGACGCCTTACTATACTATGACGTTTTTGATGACATTTTGAGGTCAAAAAATTTTTTGACTTTTTTTGCCCGAAAAAAACGCCATACTATACTATGATATTTTTTATGACATTTTGAGGTCAAACATTTTTTTGACTTTTTTTGTCCAATTTTGACGCCTTACTATACTATGACGTTTTTTATGACATTTTGAGGTCAAAAAATTTTTTGACTTTTTTTGTCCAATTTTGACGCCTTACTATACTATGACGTTTTTGATGACATTTTGAGGTCAAAAAATTTTTTGACTTTTTTTGCCCGAAAAAAACGCCATACTATACTATGACGTTTTTTAAGACATTTTGAAGTCAAAAAATTTTTTGACTTTTTTTGTCCAATTTTGACGCCTTACTATACTATGACGTTTTTGATGACATTTTGAAGTCAAAAAATTTTTTGACTTTTTTTGTCCAATTTTGACGCCTTACTATACTATGACGTTTTTTATGACATTTTGAGGTCAAAAAATTTTTTGACTTTTTTTGTCCAATTTTGACGCCTTACTATACTATGACGTTTTTTATGACATTTTGAGGTCAAAAAATTTTTTGACTTTTTTTGTCCAATTTTGACGCCTTACTATACTATGACGTTTTTGATGACATTTTGAAGTCAAAAAATTTTTTGACTTTTTTTGTCCAATTTTGACGCCTTACTATACTATGACGTTTTTGATGACATTTTGAAGTCAAAAAATTTTTTGACTTTTTTTGTCCAATTTTGACGCCTTACTATACTATGACGTTTTTTATGACATTTTGAGGTCAAAAAATTTTTTGACTTTTTTTGTCCAATTTTGACGCCTTACTATACTATGACGTTTTTGATGACATTTTGAGGTCAAAAAATTTTTTGACTTTTTTTGTCCAATTTTGACGCCTTACTATACTATGACGTTTTTTATGACATTTTGAGGTCAAAAAAATTTTTGACTTTTTTTGCCCGAAAAACACGCCATACTATACTATGACCTTTTTGATGACATTTTGAGGTCAAAAATTTTTTTGACTTTTTTTGCCCGAAAAACACGCCATACTATACTATGACGTTTTTTATGACATTTTGAGGTCAAAAAATTTTTTGACTTTTTTTTGTCCAATTTTGACGCCTTACTATACTATGACGTTTTTTATGACATTTTGAGGTCAAAAATTTTTTTGACTTTTTTTGTCCAATTTTGACGCCTTACTATACTATGACGTTTTTGATGACATTTTGAGGTCAAAAAATTTTTTGACTTTTTTTGCCCGAAAAAAACGCCATACTATACTATGACGTTTTTTATGACATTTTGAAGTCAAAAAATTTTTTGACTTTTTTTGTCCAATTTTGACGCCTTACTATACTATGACGTTTTTGATGACATTTTGAGGTCAAAAAATTTTTTGACTTTTTTTGTCCAATTTTGACGCCTTACTATACTATGACGTTTTTGATGACATTTTGAGGTCAAAAATTTTTTTGACTTTTTTTGCCCGAAAAAAACGCCATACTATACTATGACGTTTTTGATGACATTTTGAGGTCAAAAATTTTTTTCATTTTTTTTGTCCAATTTTGACGCCTTACTATACTATGACGTTTTTGATGACATTTTGAGGTCAAAAAATTTTTTGACTTTTTTTGTCCAATTTTGACGCCTTACTATACTATGACGTTTTTTATGACATTTTGAGGTCAAAAAATTTTTTGACTTTTTTTGCCCGAAAAAAACGCTATACTATACTATGACGTTTTTTATGACATTTTGAAGTCAAAAAATTTTTTGACTTTTTTTGTCCAATTTTGACGCCTTACTATACTATGACGTTTTTGATGACATTTTGAGGTAAAAAAAAATGTTGACTTTTTTTTCCCGAAAAAAACGCCATACTATACTATGATGTTTTTGATGACATTTTGAGGTCAAAAAAAATTTTGACTTTTTTTGTCCAATTTTTACGCCTTACTATACTATGATGTTTTTGATGACATTTTGAGGTCAAAAAAATTTTTGACTTTTTTTGTCCAATTTTGACGCCTTACTATACTATGACGTTTTTTATGACATTTTGAGGTCAAAAAAATTTTTGACTTTTTTTGCCCGAAAAACACGCCATACTATACTATGACGTTTTTTATGACATTTTGAGGTCAAAAAATTTTTTGACTTTTTTTGTCCAATTTTGACGCCTTACTATACTATGACGTTTTTTATGACATTTTGAGGTCAAAAAATTTTTTGACTTTTTTTGTCCAATTTTGACGCCTTACTATACTATGACGTTTTTTATGACATTTTGAGGTCAAAAAATTTTTTGACTTTTTTTGTCCAATTTTGACGCCTTACTATACTATGACGTTTTTGATGACATTTTGAAGTCAAAAAATTTTTTGACTTTTTTTGTCCAATTTTGACGCCTTACTATACTATGACGTTTTTGATGACATTTTGAAGTCAAAAAATTTTTTGACTTTTTTTGTCCAATTTTGACGCCTTACTATACTATGACGTTTTTTATGACATTTTGAGGTCAAAAAATTTTTTGACTTTTTTTGTCCAATTTTGACGCCTTACTATACTATGACGTTTTTGATGACATTTTGAGGTCAAAAAATTTTTTGACTTTTTTTGTCCAATTTTGACGCCTTACTATACTATGACGTTTTTTATGACATTTTGAGGTCAAAAAAATTTTTGACTTTTTTTGCCCGAAAAACACGCCATACTATACTATGACCTTTTTGATGACATTTTGAGGTCAAAAATTTTTTTGACTTTTTTTGCCCGAAAAACACGCCATACTATACTATGACGTTTTTTATGACATTTTGAGGTCAAAAAATTTTTTGACTTTTTTTTGTCCAATTTTGACGCCTTACTATACTATGACGTTTTTTATGACATTTTGAGGTCAAAAATTTTTTTGACTTTTTTTGTCCAATTTTGACGCCTTACTATACTATGACGTTTTTGATGACATTTTGAGGTCAAAAAATTTTTTGACTTTTTTTGCCCGAAAAAAACGCCATACTATACTATGACGTTTTTTATGACATTTTGAAGTCAAAAAATTTTTTGACTTTTTTTGTCCAATTTTGACGCCTTACTATACTATGACGTTTTTGATGACATTTTGAGGTCAAAAAATTTTTTGACTTTTTTTGTCCAATTTTGACGCCTTACTATACTATGACGTTTTTGATGACATTTTGAGGTCAAAAATTTTTTTGACTTTTTTTGCCCGAAAAAAACGCCATACTATACTATGACGTTTTTGATGACATTTTGAGGTCAAAAATTTTTTTCATTTTTTTTGTCCAATTTTGACGCCTTACTATACTATGACGTTTTTGATGACATTTTGAGGTCAAAAAATTTTTTGACTTTTTTTGTCCAATTTTGACGCCTTACTATACTATGACGTTTTTTATGACATTTTGAGGTCAAAAAATTTTTTGACTTTTTTTGCCCGAAAAAAACGCTATACTATACTATGACGTTTTTTATGACATTTTGAAGTCAAAAAATTTTTTGACTTTTTTTGTCCAATTTTGACGCCTTACTATACTATGACGTTTTTGATGACATTTTGAGGTAAAAAAAAATGTTGACTTTTTTTTCCCGAAAAAAACGCCATACTATACTATGATGTTTTTGATGACATTTTGAGGTCAAAAAAAATTTTGACTTTTTTTGTCCAATTTTTACGCCTTACTATACTATGATGTTTTTGATGACATTTTGAGGTCAAAAAAATTTTTGACTTTTTTTGTCCAATTTTGACGCCTTACTATACTATGACGTTTTTTATGACATTTTGAGGTCAAAAAAATTTTTGACTTTTTTTGCCCGAAAAACACGCCATACTATACTATGACGTTTTTTATGACATTTTGAGGTCAAAAAAATTTTTGACTTTTTTTGTCCAATTTTTACGCCTTACTATACTATGACGTTTTTTATGACATTTTGAGGTCAAAAATTTTTTGACTTTTTTTGTCCAATTTTGACGCCTTACTATACTATGACATTTTTTATGACATTTTGAGGTCAAAAAAATTTTTGACTTTTTTTGCCCGAAAAACACGCCATACTATACTATGACGTTTTTGATGACATTTTGAGGTCAAAAAAAATTTTGACTTTTTTTGTCCAATTTTGACGCCTTACTATACTATGACGTTTTTTATGACATTTTGAGGTAAAAAAAAATGTTGACTTTTTTTGCCCGAAAAAAACGCCATACTATACTATGACGTTTTTTATGACATTTTGAGGTCAAAAAAAAATTTGACTTTTTTTGCCCGAAAAACACGCCATACTATACTATGACGTTTTTTATGACATTTTGAGGTCAAAAAATTTTTTGACTTTTTTTGTCCAATTTTGACGCCATACTATACTATGACGTTTTTGATGACATTTTGAGGTCAAAAAATTTTTTCACTTTTTTTGCCCGAAAAAAACGCCATACTATACTATGACGTTTTTTATGACATTTTGAGGTCAAAAAATTTTTTGACTTTTTTTGCCCGAGAAAAACGCCATACTATACTATGACGTTTTTTATGACATTTTGAGGTCAAAAAAAATTTTGACTTTTTTTGTCCAATTTTTACGCCTTACTATACTATGACGTTTTTTATGACATTTTGAGGTCAAACATTTTTTTGACTTTTTTTGTCCAATTTTGACGCCTTACTATACTATGACGTTTTTTATGACATTTTGAGGTAAAAAAAAATGTTGACTTTTTTTGCCCGAAAAAAACGCCATACTATACTATGACGTTTTTTATGACATTTTGAGGTCAAAAAAAAATTTGACTTTTTTTGCCCGAAAAAAACGCCATACTATACTATGATATTTTTTATGACATTTTGAGGTCAAACATTTTTTTGACTTTTTTTGTCCAATTTTGACGCCTTACTATACTATGACGTTTTTTATGACATTTTGAGGTCAAAAAATTTTTTGACTTTTTTTGTCCAATTTTGACGCCTTACTATACTATGACGTTTTTGATGACATTTTGAGGTCAAAAAATTTTTTGACTTTTTTTGCCCGAAAAAAACGCCATACTATACTATGACGTTTTTTAAGACATTTTGAAGTCAAAAAATTTTTTGACTTTTTTTGTCCAATTTTGACGCCTTACTATACTATGACGTTTTTGATGACATTTTGAAGTCAAAAAATTTTTTGACTTTTTTTGTCCAATTTTGACGCCTTACTATACTATGACGTTTTTGATGACATTTTGAGGTCAAAAAATTTTTTGACTTTTTTTGCCCGAAAAAAATGCCATACTATACTATGACGTTTTTTATGACATTTTGAGGTCAAAAAATTTTTTGACTTTTTTTGTCCAATTTTGACGCCTTACTATACTATGACGTTTTTGATGACATTTTGAGGTCAAAAAATTTTTTGACTTTTTTTGTCCAATTTTGACGCCTTACTATACTATGACGTTTTTGATGACATTTTGAGGTCAAAAAATTTTTTGACTTTTTTTGTCCAATTTTGACGCCTTACTATACTATGACGTTTTTTATGACATTTTGAGGTCAAAAAAATTTTTGACTTTTTTTGCCCGAAAAACACGCCATACTATACTATGACCTTTTTTATGACATTTTGAGATCAAAAAAAAATTGACTTTTTTTGCCCGAAAAACACGCCATACTATACTATGACGTTTTTTATGACATTTTGAGGTCAAAAAATTTTTTGACTTTTTTTGTCCAATTTTGACGCCTTACTATACTATGACGTTTTTGATGACATTTTGAGGTCAAAAAAATTTTTGACTTTTTTTGTCCAATTTTGACGCCTTACTATACTATGACGTTTTTTATGACATTTTGAGGTCAAAAAAATTTTTGACTTTTTTTGCCCGAAAAACACGCCATACTATACTATGACCTTTTTTATGACATTTTGAGATCAAAAAAAAATTTGACTTTTTTTGCCCGAAAAACTCGCCATACTATACTATGACGTTTTTGATGACATTTTGAGGTCAAAAATTTTTTTGACTTTTTTTGCCCGAAAAACACGCCATACTATACTATGACGTTTTTTATGACATTTTGAGGTCAAAAAATTTTTTGACTTTTTTTTGTCCAATTTTGACGCCTTACTATACTATGACGTTTTTTATGACATTTTGAGGTCAAAAATTTTTTTGACTTTTTTTGTCCAATTTTGACGCCTTACTATACTATGACGTTTTTGATGACATTTTGAGGTCAAAAAATTTTTTGACTTTTTTTGCCCGAAAAAAACGCCATACTATACTATGACGTTTTTTATGACATTTTGAAGTCAAAAATTTTTTTGACTTTTTTTGTCCAATTTTGACGCCTTACTATACTATGACGTTTTTGATGACATTTTGAGGTCAAAAAATTTTTTGACTTTTTTTGTCCAATTTTGACGCCTTACTATACTATGACGTTTTTGATGACATTTTGAGGTCAAAAATTTTTTTGACTTTTTTTGCCCGAAAAAAACGCCATACTATACTATGACGTTTTTGATGACATTTTGAGGTCAAAAAATTTTTTGACTTTTTTTGCCCGAAAAAAACGCCATACTATACTATGACGTTTTTTATGACATTTTGAAGTCAAAAATTTTTTTGACTTTTTTTGTCCAATTTTGACGCCTTACTATACTATGACGTTTTTGATGACATTTTGAGGTCAAAAAATTTTTTGACTTTTTTTGTCCAATTTTGACGCCTTACTATACTATGACGTTTTTTATGACATTTTGAGGTCAAAAAAATTTTTGACTTTTTTTGCCCGAAAAACACGCCATACTATACTATGACCTTTTTTATGACATTTTGAGATAAAAAAAAAATTGACTTTTTTTGCCCGAAAAACACGCCATACTATACTATGACGTTTTTTATGACATTTTGAGGTCAAAAAATTTTTTGACTTTTTTTGTCCAATTTTGACGCCTTACTATACTATGACGTTTTTGATGACATTTTGAGGTCAAAAAATTTTTTGACTTTTTTTGTCCAATTTTGACGCCTTACTATACTATGACGTTTTTTATGACATTTTGAGGTCAAAAAAATTTTTGACTTTTTTTGCCCGAAAAACACGCCATACTATACTATGACCTTTTTGATGACATTTTGAGGTCCAAAAATTTTTTGACTTTTTTTGTCCAATTTTGACGCCATACTATACTATGACGTTTTTGATGACATTTTGAGGTCAAAAAATTTTTTCACTTTTTTTGCCCGAAAAAAACGCCATACTATACTATGACGTTTTTTATGACATTTTGAGGTCAAAAAATTTTTTGACTTTTTTTGCCCGAAAAAAACGCCATACTATACTATGACGTTTTTTATGACATTTTGAGGTCAAAAAAAATTTTGACTTTTTTTGTCCAATTTTTACGCCTTACTATACTATGACGTTTTTTATGACATTTTGAGGTCAAACATTTTTTTGACTTTTTTTGTCCAATTTTGACGCCTTACTATACTATGACGTTTTTTATGACATTTTGAGGTAAAAAAAAATGTTGACTTTTTTTGCCCGAAAAAAACGCCATACTATACTATGACGTTTTTTATGACATTTTGAGGTCAAAAAAAAATTTGACTTTTTTTGCCCGAAAAAAACGCCATACTATACTATGATATTTTTTATGACATTTTGAGGTCAAACATTTTTTTGACTTTTTTTGTCCAATTTTGACGCCTTACTATACTATGACGTTTTTTATGACATTTTGAGGTCAAAAAATTTTTTGACTTTTTTTGTCCAATTTTGACGCCTTACTATACTATGACGTTTTTGATGACATTTTGAGGTCAAAAAATTTTTTGACTTTTTTTGCCCGAAAAAAACGCCATACTATACTATGACGTTTTTTAAGACATTTTGAAGTCAAAAAATTTTTTGACTTTTTTTGTCCAATTTTGACGCCTTACTATACTATGACGTTTTTGATGACATTTTGAAGTCAAAAAATTTTTTGACTTTTTTTGTCCAATTTTGACGCCTTACTATACTATGACGTTTTTGATGACATTTTGAGGTCAAAAAATTTTTTGACTTTTTTTGCCCGAAAAAAATGCCATACTATACTATGACGTTTTTTATGACATTTTGAGGTCAAAAAATTTTTTGACTTTTTTTGTCCAATTTTGACGCCTTACTATACTATGACGTTTTTG
Organism: Toxotes jaculatrix; assembly: GCF_017976425.1. Lineage (NCBI taxonomy): Eukaryota > Metazoa > Chordata > Actinopteri > Toxotidae > Toxotes > Toxotes jaculatrix. Next base: position 15,419,745 of record NC_054400.1, on the reverse strand, counting down.
ATGACATTTTGAGGTCAAAAAATTTTTTGACTTTTTTTGTCCAATTTTGACGCCTTACTATACTATGACGTTTTTGATGACATTTTGAGGTCAAAAAATTTTTTGACTTTTTTTGTCCAATTTTGACGCCTTACTATACTATGACGTTTTTTATGACATTTTGAGGTCAAAAAAATTTTTGACTTTTTTTGCCCGAAAAACACGCCATACTATACTATGACCTTTTTTATGACATTTTGAGATCAAAAAAAAATTGACTTTTTTTGCCCGAAAAACACGCCATACTATACTATGACGTTTTTTATGACATTTTGAGGTCAAAAAATTTTTTGACTTTTTTTGTCCAATTTTGACGCCTTACTATACTATGACGTTTTTGATGACATTTTGAGGTCAAAAAAATTTTTGACTTTTTTTGTCCAATTTTGACGCCTTACTATACTATGACGTTTTTTATGACATTTTGAGGTCAAAAAAATTTTTGACTTTTTTTGCCCGAAAAACACGCCATACTATACTATGACCTTTTTTATGACATTTTGAGATCAAAAAAAAATTTGACTTTTTTTGCCCGAAAAACTCGCCATACTATACTATGACGTTTTTGATGACATTTTGAGGTCAAAAATTTTTTTGACTTTTTTTGCCCGAAAAACACGCCATACTATACTATGACGTTTTTTATGACATTTTGAGGTCAAAAAATTTTTTGACTTTTTTTTGTCCAATTTTGACGCCTTACTATACTATGACGTTTTTTATGACATTTTGAGGTCAAAAATTTTTTTGACTTTTTTTGTCCAATTTTGACGCCTTACTATACTATGACGTTTTTGATGACATTTTGAGGTCAAAAAATTTTTTGACTTTTTTTGCCCGAAAAAAACGCCATACTATACTATGACGTTTTTTATGACATTTTGAAGTCAAAAATTTTTTTGACTTTTTTTGTCCAATTTTGACGCCTTACTATACTATGACGTTTTTGATGACATTTTGAGGTCAAAAAATTTTTTGACTTTTTTTGTCCAATTTTGACGCCTTACTATACTATGACGTTTTTGATGACATTTTGAGGTCAAAAATTTTTTTGACTTTTTTTGCCCGAAAAAAACGCCATACTATACTATGACGTTTTTGATGACATTTTGAGGTCAAAAATTTTTTTCTTTTTTTTTGTCCAATTTTGACGCCTTACTATACTATGACGTTTTTTATGACATTTTGAGGTCAAAAAAATTTTTGACTTTTTTTGCCCGAAAAACACGCCATACTATACTATGACCTTTTTTATGACATTTTGAGATCAAAAAAAAATTGACTTTTTTTGCCCGAAAAACACGCCATACTATACTATGACGTTTTTTATGACATTTTGAGGTCAAAAAATTTTTTGACTTTTTTTGTCCAATTTTGACGCCTTACTATACTATGACGTTTTTGATGACATTTTGAGGTCAAAAAATTTTTTGACTTTTTTTGTCCAATTTTGACGCCTTACTATACTATGACGTTTTTTATGACATTTTGAGGTCAAAAAAATTTTTGACTTTTTTTGCCCGAAAAACACGCCATACTATACTATGACCTTTTTGATGACATTTTGAGGTCAAAAATTTTTTTGACTTTTTTTGCCCGAAAAACACGCCATACTATACTATGACGTTTTTTATGACATTTTGAGGTCAAAAAATTTTTTGACTTTTTTTTGTCCAATTTTGACGCCTTACTATACTATGACGTTTTTTATGACATTTTGAGGTCAAAAATTTTTTTGACTTTTTTTGTCCAATTTTGACGCCTTACTATACTATGACGTTTTTGATGACATTTTGAGGTCAAAAAATTTTTTGACTTTTTTTGCCCGAAAAAAACGCCATACTATACTATGACGTTTTTTATGACATTTTGAAGTCAAAAAATTTTTTGACTTTTTTTGTCCAATTTTGACGCCTTACTATACTATGACGTTTTTGATGACATTTTGAGGTCAAAAAATTTTTTGACTTTTTTTGTCCAATTTTGACGCCTTACTATACTATGACGTTTTTGATGACATTTTGAGGTCAAAAATTTTTTTGACTTTTTTTGCCCGAAAAAAACGCCATACTATACTATGACGTTTTTGATGACATTTTGAGGTCAAAAATTTTTTTCATTTTTTTTGTCCAATTTTGACGCCTTACTATACTATGACGTTTTTGATGACATTTTGAGGTCAAAAAATTTTTTGACTTTTTTTGTCCAATTTTGACGCCTTACTATACTATGACGTTTTTTATGACATTTTGAGGTCAAAAAATTTTTTGACTTTTTTTGCCCGAAAAAAACGCTATACTATACTATGACGTTTTTTATGACATTTTGAAGTCAAAAAATTTTTTGACTTTTTTTGTCCAATTTTGACGCCTTACTATACTATGACGTTTTTGATGACATTTTGAGGTAAAAAAAAATGTTGACTTTTTTTTCCCGAAAAAAACGCCATACTATACTATGATGTTTTTGATGACATTTTGAGGTCAAAAAAAATTTTGACTTTTTTTGTCCAATTTTTACGCCTTACTATACTATGATGTTTTTGATGACATTTTGAGGTCAAAAAAATTTTTGACTTTTTTTGTCCAATTTTGACGCCTTACTATACTATGACGTTTTTTATGACATTTTGAGGTCAAAAAAATTTTTGACTTTTTTTGCCCGAAAAACACGCCATACTATACTATGACGTTTTTTATGACATTTTGAGGTCAAAAAAATTTTTGACTTTTTTTGTCCAATTTTTACGCCTTACTATACTATGACGTTTTTTATGACATTTTGAGGTCAAAAATTTTTTGACTTTTTTTGTCCAATTTTGACGCCTTACTATACTATGACATTTTTTATGACATTTTGAGGTCAAAAAAATTTTTGACTTTTTTTGCCCGAAAAACACGCCATACTATACTATGACGTTTTTGATGACATTTTGAGGTCAAAAAAAATTTTGACTTTTTTTGTCCAATTTTGACGCCTTACTATACTATGACGTTTTTGATGACATTTTGAGGTCAAAAAATTTTTTGACTTTTTTTGTCCAATTTTGACGCCTTACTATACTATGACATTTTTTATGACATTTTGAGGTCAAAAAATTTTTTGACTTTTTTTGTCCAATTTTGACGCCATACTATACTATGACGTTTTTGATGACATTTTGAGGTCAAAAAATTTTTTCACTTTTTTTGCCCGAAAAAAACGCCATACTATACTATGACGTTTTTTATGACATTTTGAGGTCAAAAAATTTTTTGACTTTTTTTGCCCGAAAAAAACGCCATACTATACTATGACGTTTTTTATGACATTTTGAGGTCAAAAAAAATTTTGACTTTTTTTGTCCAATTTTTACGCCTTACTATACTATGACGTTTTTTATGACATTTTGAGGTCAAACATTTTTTTGACTTTTTTTGTCCAATTTTGACGCCTTACTATACTATGACGTTTTTTATGACATTTTGAGGTAAAAAAAAATGTTGACTTTTTTTGCCCGAAAAAAACGCCATACTATACTATGACGTTTTTTATGACATTTTGAGGTCAAAAAAAAATTTGACTTTTTTTGCCCGAAAAACACGCCATACTATACTATGACGTTTTTTATGACATTTTGAGGTCAAAAAATTTTTGACTTTTTTTATCCAATTTTGACGCCTTACTATACTATGACATTTTTTATGACATTTTGAGGTCAAAAAAATTTTTGACTTTTTTTGCCCGAAAAACACGCCATACTATACTATGACGTTTTTGATGACATTTTGAGGTCAAAAATTTTTTTGACTTTTTTTGCCCGAAAAACACGCCATACTATACTATGACGTTTTTTATGACATTTTGAGGTCAAAAAATTTTTTGACTTTTTTTTGTCCAATTTTGACGCCTTACTATACTATGACGTTTTTTATGACATTTTCAGGTCAAAAAATTTTTTGACTTTTTTTGCCCGAAAAAAAACGCTATACTATACTATGACGTTTTTTAAGACATTTTGAGGTCAAAAAATTTTTTGACTTTTTTTGTCCAATTTTGACGCCTTACTATACTATGACGTTTTTGATGACATTTTGAGGTCAGAAATTTTTTTGACTTTTTTTGCCCGAAAAAAACGCCATACTATACTATGACGTTTTTGATGACATTTTGAGGTCAAAAATTTTTTTCATTTTTTTTGTCCAATTTTGACGCCTTACTATACTATGACGTTTTTGATGACATTTTGAGGTCAAAAAATTTTTTGACTTTTTTTGTCCAATTTTGACGCCTTACTATACTATGACGTTTTTTATGACATTTTGAGGTCAAAAAATTTTTTGACTTTTTTTGCCCGAAAAAAACGCTATACTATACTATGACGTTTTTTATGACATTTTGAAGTCAAAAAATTTTTTGACTTTTTTTGTCCAATTTTGACGCCTTACTATACTATGACGTTTTTGATGACATTTTGAGGTCAAAAAGTTTTTTGACTTTTTTTGTCCAATTTTGACGCCTTACTATACTATGACGTTTTTGATGACATTTTGAGGTAAAAAAAAATGTTGACTTTTTTTGTCCAATTTTGACGCCTTACTATACTATGACGTTTTTGATGACATTTTGAATTAAAAAAAAATGTTGACTTTTTTTTCCCGAAAAAAACGCCATACTATACTATGATGTTTTTGATGACATTTTGAGGTCAAAAAAAAGTTGACTTTTTTTGTCCAATTTTTACGCCTTACTATACTATGATGTTTTTGATGACATTTTGAGGTCAAAAAAATTTTTGACTTTTTTTGTCCAATTTTGACGCCTTACTATACTATGACGTTTTTTATGACATTTTGAGGTCAAAAAAATTTTTGACTTTTTTTGCCCGAAAAACACGCCATACTATACTATGACGTTTTTTATGACATTTTGAGGTCAAAAAATTTTTTGACTTTTTTTGTCCAATTTTGACGCATTACTATACTATGACGTTTTTGATGACATTTTGAGGTCAAAAAAAATTTTGACTTTTTTTGTCCAATTTTTACGCCTTACTATACTATGAAGTTTTTTATGACATTTTGAGGTCAAAAATTTTTTTGACTTTTTTTGTCCAATTTTGACGCCTTACTATACTATGACATTTTTTATGACATTTTGAGGTCAAAAAAATTTTTGACTTTTTTTGCCCGAAAAAAACGCCATACTATACTATGACGTTTTTTATGACATTTTGAGGTCAAAAATTTTTTTGACTTTTTTTGCCCGAAAAAAACGCCATACTATACTATGATATTTTTTATGACATTTTGAGGTCAAACATTTTTTTGACTTTTTTTGTCCAATTTTGACGCCTTACTATACTATGACATTTTTTATGACATTTTGAGGTCAAAAAAATTTTTGACTTTTTTTGCCCGAAAAACACGCCATACTATACTATGACGTTTTTGATGACATTTTGAGGTCAAAAAAATTTTTGACTTTTTTTGTCCAATTTTGACGCCTTACTATACTATGACGTTTTTGATGACATTTTGAGGTCAAAAATTTTTTTGACTTTTTTTGTCCAATTTTGACGCCTTACTATACTATGACGTTTTTGATGACATTTTGAGGTCAAAAAATTTTTTGACTTTTTTTGCCCGAAAAAAACGCCATACTATACTATGATATTTTTTATGACATTTTGAGGTCAAACATTTTTTTGACTTTTTTTGTCCAATTTTGACGCCTTACTATACTATGACGTTTTTTATGACATTTTGAGGTCAAAAAATTTTTTGACTTTTTTTGTCCAATTTTGACGCCTTACTATACTATGACGTTTTTGATGACATTTTGAGGTCAAAAAATTTTTTGACTTTTTTTGCCCGAAAAAAACGCCATACTATACTATGACGTTTTTTAAGACATTTTGAAGTCAAAAAATTTTTTGACTTTTTTTGTCCAATTTTGACGCCTTACTATACTATGACGTTTTTGATGACATTTTGAAGTCAAAAAATTTTTTGACTTTTTTTGTCCAATTTTGACGCCTTACTATACTATGACGTTTTTTATGACATTTTGAGGTCAAAAAATTTTTTGACTTTTTTTGTCCAATTTTGACGCCTTACTATACTATGACGTTTTTGATGACATTTTGAGGTCAAAAAATTTTTTGACTTTTTTTGCCCGAAAAAAACGCCATACTATACTATGATATTTTTTATGACATTTTGAGGTCAAACATTTTTTTGACTTTTTTTGTCCAATTTTGACGCCTTACTATACTATGACGTTTTTTATGACATTTTGAGGTCAAAAAATTTTTTGACTTTTTTTGTCCAATTTTGACGCCTTACTATACTATGACGTTTTTGATGACATTTTGAGGTCAAAAAATTTTTTGACTTTTTTTGCCCGAAAAAAACGCCATACTATACTATGACGTTTTTTAAGACATTTTGAAGTCAAAAAATTTTTTGACTTTTTTTGTCCAATTTTGACGCCTTACTATACTATGACGTTTTTGATGACATTTTGAAGTCAAAAAATTTTTTGACTTTTTTTGTCCAATTTTGACGCCTTACTATACTATGACGTTTTTGATGACATTTTGAGGTCAAAAAATTTTTTGACTTTTTTTGCCCGAAAAAAATGCCATACTATACTATGACGTTTTTTATGACATTTTGAGGTCAAAAAATTTTTTGACTTTTTTTGTCCAATTTTGACGCCTTACTATACTATGACGTTTTTGATGACATTTTGAGGTCAAAAAATTTTTTGACTTTTTTTGTCCAATTTTGACGCCTTACTATACTATGACGTTTTTGATGACATTTTGAGGTCAAAAAATTTTTTGACTTTTTTTGCCCGAAAAACACGCCATACTATACTATGACCTTTTTTATGACATTTTGAGATCAAAAAAAAATTGACTTTTTTTGCCCGAAAAACACGCCATACTATACTATGACGTTTTTTATGACATTTTGAGGTCAAAAAATTTTTTGACTTTTTTTGTCCAATTTTGACGCCTTACTATACTATGACGTTTTTGATGATATTTTGAGGTCAAAAAAATTTTTGACTTTTTTTGTCCAATTTTGACGCCTTACTATACTATGACGTTTTTTATGACATTTTGAGGTCAAAAAAATTTTTGACTTTTTTTGCCCGAAAAACACGCCATACTATACTATGACCTTTTTTATGACATTTTGAGATCAAAAAAAAATTTGACTTTTTTTGCCCGAAAAACTCGCCATACTATACTATGACGTTTTTTATGACATTTTGAGGTCAAAAATTTTTTGACTTTTTTTATCCAATTTTGACGCCTTACTATACTATGACATTTTTTATGACATTTTGAGGTCAAAAAAATTTTTGACTTTTTTTGCCCGAAAAACACGCCATACTATACTATGACGTTTTTGATGACATTTTGAGGTCAAAAATTTTTTTGACTTTTTTTGCCCGAAAAACACGCCATACTATACTATGACGTTTTTTATGACATTTTGAGGTCAAAAAATTTTTTGACTTTTTTTTGTCCAATTTTGACGCCTTACTATACTATGACGTTTTTTATGACATTTTCAGGTCAAAAAATTTTTTGACTTTTTTTGCCCGAAAAAAACGCTATACTATACTATGACGTTTTTTATGACATTTTGAAGTCAAAAAATTTTTTGACTTTTTTTGTCCAATTTTGACGCCTTACTATACTATGACGTTTTTGATGACATTTTGAGGTCAAAAAGTTTTTTGACTTTTTTTGTCCAATTTTGACGCCTTACTATACTATGACGTTTTTGATGACATTTTGAGGTAAAAAAAAATGTTGACTTTTTTTGTCCAATTTTGACGCCTTACTATACTATGACGTTTTTGATGACATTTTGAATTAAAAAAAAATGTTGACTTTTTTTTCCCGAAAAAAACGCCATACTATACTATGATGTTTTTGATGACATTTTGAGGTCAAAAAAAATTTTGACTTTTTTTGTCCAATTTTTACGCCTTACTATACTATGATGTTTTTGATGACATTTTGAGGTCAAAAAAATTTTTGACTTTTTTTGTCCAATTTTGACGCCTTACTATACTATGACGTTTTTTTATGACATTTTGAGGTCAAAAAAATTTTTGACTTTTTTTGCCCGAAAAACACGCCATACTATACTATGACGTTTTTGATGACATTTTGAGGTCAAAAAATTTTTTGACTTTTTTTGTCCAATTTTGACGCATTACTATACTATGACGTTTTTGATGACATTTTGAGGTCAAAAAAAATTTTGATTTTTTTTGTCCAATTTTTACGCCTTACTATACTATGAAGTTTTTTATGACATTTTGAGGTCAAAAATTTTTTTGACTTTTTTTGTCCAATTTTGACGCCTTACTATACTATGACGTTTTTGATGACATTTTGAGGTCAAAAAATTTTTTGACTTTTTTTGCCCGAAAAAAACGCCATACTATACTATGATATTTTTTATGACATTTTGAGGTCAAACATTTTTTTGACTTTTTTTGTCCAATTTTGACGCCTTACTATACTATGACGTTTTTGATGACATTTTGAGGTCAAAAAATTTTTTGACTTTTTTTGCCCGAAAAAAACGCCATACTATACTATGACGTTTTTTAAGACATTTTGAAGTCAAAAAATTTTTTGACTTTTTTTGTCCAATTTTGACGCCTTACTATACTATGACGTTTTTGATGACATTTTGAGGTCAAAAAAATTTTTGACTTTTTTTGTCCAATTTTGACACCTTACTATACTATGACGTTTTTTATGACATTTTGAGGTCAAAAAATTTTTTGACTTTTTTTGTCCAATTTTGACGCCTTACTATACTATGACGTTTTTTATGACATTTTGAGGTCAAAAATTTTTTTGACTTTTTTTGTCCAATTTTGACGCCTTACTATACTATGACGTTTTTGATGACATTTTGAGGTCAAAAAATTTTTTGACTTTTTTTGTCCAATTTTGACGCCTTACTATACTATGACGTTTTTTATGACATTTTGAGGTCAAAAAAATTTTTGACTTTTTTTGCCCGAAAAACACGCCATACTATACTATGACCTTTTTTATGACATTTTGAGATAAAAAAAAAAACTTGACTTTTTTTGCCCGAAAAATACGCCATACTATACTATGACGTTTTTGATGACATTTTGAGGTCAAAAAATTTTTTGACTTTTTTTGTCCAATTTTGACGCCTTACTATACTATGACGTTTTTGATGACATTTTGAGGTCAAAAAATTTTTTGACTTTTTTTGTCCAATTTTGACGCCTTACTATACTATGACGTTTTTTATGACATTTTGAGGTCAAAAAAATTTTTGACTTTTTTTGTCCAATTTTGACGCCTTACTATACTATGACGTTTTTGATGACATTTTGAGGTCAAAAAATTTTTTGACTTTTTTTGTCCAATTTTGACGCCTTACTATACTATGACGTTTTTGATGACATTTTGAGGTCAAAAATTTTTTGATTTTTTTTGTCCAATTTTGACGCCTTACTATACTATGACGTTTTTGATGACATTTTGAGGTCAAAAAAATTTTTGACTTTTTTTGTCCAATTTTGACGCCTTACTATACTATGACGTTTTTGATGACATTTTGAGGTCAAAAAAATTTTTGACTTTTTTTGTCCAATTTTGACACCTTACTATACTATGACGTTTTTGATGACATTTTGAGGTCAAAAATTTTTTTGATTTTTTTTGTCCAATTTTGACGCCTTACTATACTATGACGTTTTTGATGACATTTTGAGGTCAAAAAATTTTTTGACTTTTTTTGTCCAATTTTGACGCCTTACTATACTATGACGTTTTTTATGACATTTTGAGGTCAAAAAATTTTTTGACTTTTTTTGTCCAATTTTGACGCCTTACTATACTATGACGTTTTTGATGACATTTTGAGGTCAAAAATTTTTTGATTTTTTTTGTCCAATTTTGACACCTTACTATACTATGACGTTTTTGATGACATTTTGAGGTCAAAAAAATTTGACTTTTTTTGTCCAATTTTGACGCCTTACTATACTATGACGTTTTTGATGACATTTTGAGGTCAAAAAATTTTTTGACTTTTTTTGCCCGAAAAAAACGCCATACTATACTATGACGTTTTTGATGACATTTTAAGGTCAAAAAATTTTTTGACTTTTTTTGTCCAATTTTGACGCCTTACTATACTATGACGTTTTTTATGACATTTTGAGGTCAAAATTTTTTTTGACTTTTTTTGTCCAATTTTGACGCCTTACTATACTATGACGTTTTTGATGACATTTTGATGTCAAAAAATTTTTTGACTTTTTTTGCCCGAAAAAAACGCTATACTATACTATGACGTTTTTTATGACATTTTGAAGTCAAAAAATTTTTTGACTTTTTTTGTCCAATTTTGACGCCTTACTATACTATGACGTTTTTGATGACATTTTGAGGTCAAAAATTTTTTTGACTTTTTTTGTCCAATTTTGACGCCTTACTATACTATGACGTTTTTGATGACATTTTGAGGTAAAAAAAAGTGTTGACTTTTTTTGTCCAATTTTGACGCCTTACTATACTATGACGTTTTTGATGATATTTTGAATTAAAAAAAAATGTTGACTTTTTTTTCCCGAAAAAAACGCCATACTATACTATGATGTTTTTGATGACATTTTGAGGTCAAAAAAAATTTTGACTTTTTTTGTCCAATTTTGACACCTTACTATACTATGATGTTTTTGATGACATTTTGAGGTCAAAAAAATTTTTGACTTTTTTTGTCCAATTTTGACGCCTTACTATACTATGACGTTTTTTTATGACATTTTGAGGTCAAAAAAATTTTTGACTTTTTTTGCCCGAAAAACACGCCATACTATACTATGACGTTTTTTATGACATTTTGAGGACAAAAAATTTTTTGACTTTTTTTGTCCAATTTTGACGCATTACTATACTATGACGTTTTTGATGACATTTTGAGGTCAAAAAAAATTTTGACTTTTTTTGTCCAATTTTTACGCCTTACTATACTATGATGTTTTTTATGACATTTTGAGGTCAAAAAATTTTTTGACTTTTTTTGTCCAATTTTGATGCCTTACTATACTATGACGTTTTTTATGACATTTTGAGGTCAAAAATTTTTTTGACTTTTTTTGTCCAATTTTGACGCCTTACTATACTATGACGTTTTTTATGACATTTTGAGGTCAAAAAATTTTTTGACTTTTTTTGCCCGAAAAACACGCCATACTATACTATGACCTTTTTTATGACATTTTGAGATCAAAAAAAAATTTGACTTTTTTTGCCCGAAAAACACGCCATACTATATTATGACGTTTTTTATGACATTTTGAGGTCAAAATTTTTTTTTGACTTTTTTTGCCCGAAAAACACGCCATACTATACTATGACGTTTTTTATGACATTTTGAGGTCAAAAAAATTTTTGACTTTTTTTTGTCCAATTTTGACGCCTTACTATACTATGACGTTTTTTATGACATTTTGAGGTCAAAAATTTTTTTGACTTTTTTTGTCCAATTTTGACGCCTTACTATACTATGACATTTTTTATGACATTTTGAGGTCAAAAAATTTTTTGACTTTTTTTGTCCAATTTTGAGGCCTTACTATACTATGACGTTTTTGATGACATTTTGAGGTCAAAAAATTTTTTGACTTTTTTTGCCCGAAAAACACGCCATACTATACTATGACGTTTTTGATGACATTTTGAGGTTAAAAAAATTTTTGACTTTTTTTGTCCAATTTTTACGCCTTACTATACTATGACGTTTTTTATGACATTTTGAGGTCAAAAAAAAAATTTGACTTTTTTTGCCCGAAAAACACGCCATACTATACTATGACGTTTTTTATGACATTTTGAGGTCAAAAATTTTTTTGACTTTTTTTGTCCAATTTTGACGCCTTACTATACTATGACGTTTTTTATGACATTTTGAGGTCAAAAAAAAAATTTGACTTTTTTTGCCCGAAAAACACGCCATACTATACTATGACGTTTTTTATGACATTTTGAGGTCAAAAAATTTTTTGACTTTTTTTGTCCAATTTTGACGCCTTACTATACTATGACGTTTTTTATGACATTTTGAGGTCAAAAAAAAAATTTGACTTTTTTTGCCTGAAAAACACGCCATACTATACTATGACGTTTTTTATGACATTTTGAGGTCAAAAATTTTTTGACTTTTTTTGCCCGAAAAACACGCCATACTATACTATGACGTTTTTTATGACATTTTGAGGTCAAAAATTTTTTTGACTTTTTTTGTCCAATTTTGACGCCTTACTATACTATGACGTTTTTTATGACATTTTGAGGTCAAAAAATTTTTTGACTTTTTTTGCCCGAAAAACACGCCATACTATACTATGACGTTTTTGATGACATTTTGAGGTCAAAAATTTTTTTGACTTTTTTTGTCCAATTTTGACGCCTTACTATACTATGACGTTTTTGATGACATTTTGAGGTCAAAAAATTTTTTGACTTTTTTTGTCCAATTTTGACGCCTTACTATACTATGACGTTTTTTATGACATTTTGACGTCAAAAAAATTTTTTGACTTTTTTTGCCCGAAAAAAACGCCATACTATACTATGACGTTTTTTATGACATTTTGAGGTCAAAAAAATTTTTGACTTTTTTTGTCCAATTTTGACGCCTTACTATACTATGACGTTTTTGATGACATTTTGAGGTCAAAAAATTTTTTGACTTTTTTTGTCCAATTTTGACGCCTTACTATACTATGACGTTTTTGATGACATTTTGAGGTCAAAAATTTTTTTGACTTTTTTTGTCCAATTTTGACGCCTTACTATACTATGACGTTTTTTAAGACATTTTGAGGTCAAAAATTTTTTTGACTTTTTTTGTCCAATTTTGACGCCTTACTATACTATGACGTTTTTTATGACATTTTGAGGTCAAAAAATTTTTTGACTTTTTTTGCCCGAAAAACACGCCATACTATACTATGACGTTTTTTATGACATTTTGAGGTCAAAAATTTTTTTGACTTTTTTTGTCCAATTTTGACGCCTTACTATACTATGACGTTTTTGATGACATTTTGAGGTCAAAAAAATTTTTGACTTTTTTTGTCCAATTTTTACGCCTTACTATACTATGACGTTTTTGATGACATTTTGGGGTCAAAAAATTTTTTGACTTTTTTTGTCCAATTTTGACGCCTTACTATACTATGACGTTTTTTATGACATTTTGAGGTCAAAAAAATTTTTGACTTTTTTTGCCCGAAAAACACGCCATACTATACTATGACGTTTTTTATGACATTTTGAGGTCAAAAAAATTTTTGACTTTTTTTGTCCAATTTTTACGCCTTACTATACTATGACGTTTTTTATGACATTTTGAGGTCAAAAAAAAAATTTGACTTTTTTTGCCCGAAAAACACGCCATACTATACTATGACGTTTTTTATGACATTTTGAGGTCAAAATTTTTTTTGACTTTTTTTGTCCAATTTTGACGCCTTACTATACTATGACGTTTTTGATGACATTTTGAGGTCAAAAAAATTTTGGACTTTTTTTGTCCAATTTTGACGCCTTACTATACTATGACGTTTTTTATGACATTTTGAGGTCAAAAAAATTTTGGACTTTTTTTGTCCAATTTTGACGCCTTACTATACTATGACGTTTTTTATGACATTTTGACGTAAAAAAAAATGTTGACTTTTTTTGCCCGAAAAAAACGCCATAATATACTATGACGTTTTTGATGACATTTTGAGGTCAAAAAATGTTTTGACTTTTTTTGGCCGATTTTGACGCCTTACTATACTATGACGTTTTTAATGACATTTTGAGGTCAAAAAAAATTTTGACTTTTTTTGTCCAATTTTGAAGCCTTACTATACTATGACGTTTTTTATGACATTTTGAGGTCAAAAAATTTTTTGACTTTTTTTGTCCAATTTTGACGCCTTACTATACTATGACGTTTTTGATGACATTTTGAGGTCAAAAAATTTTTTGACTTTTTTTGCCCGAAAAAAACGCCATACTATACTATGACGTTTTTTATGACATTTTGAGGTCAAAATTTTTTTTGACTTTTTTTGTCCAATTTTGACGCCTTACTATACTATGACGTTTTTTATGACATTTTGAGGTCAAAAAAAATTTTGACTTTTTTTGCCCGAAAAACACGCCATACTATACTATGACGTTTTTTATGACATTTTGAGGTCAAACATTTTTTTGACTTTTTTTGTCAAATTTTGACGCCTTACTATACTATGACGTTTTTTATGACATTTTGAGGTCAAAAAATTTTTTGACTTTTTTTGCCCGAAAAAAACGCCATACTATACTATGACGTTTTTTATGACATTTTGAGGTCAAAAAATTTTTTGACTTTTTTTGCCCCAAAAAAACGCCATACTATACTATGACGTTTTTTATGAAATTTTGAGGTAAAAAAAATAGTTGACTTTTTTTGCCCGAAAAAAACTCCATACTATACTATGACGTTTTTTATGACATTTTGAGGTCAAAATTTTTTTTGATTTTTTTTGTCCAATTTTGACGCCTTACTATACTATGACGTTTTTGATGACATTTTGAGGTCAAAAAATTTTTGACTTTTTTTGTCCAATTTTGACGCCTTACTATACTATGACGTTTTTTATGACATTTTGACGTCAAAAATTTTTTGACTTTTTTTGTCCAATTTTGACGCCTTACTATACTATGACGTTTTTTATGACATTTTGACGTCAAAAAAAAAATTTGACTTTTTTTGCCCGAAAAACACGCCATACTATACTATGACGTTTTTGATGACATTTTGAGGTCAAAAAATTTTTTGACTTTTTTTGCCCGAAAAACACGCCATACTATACTATGACGTTTTTGATGACATTTTGAGGTCAAAAATTTTTTTGACTTTTTTTGTCCAATTTTGACGCCTTACTATACTATGACGTTTTTGATGACATTTTGAGGTCAAAAATTTTTTTGACTTTTTTTGTCCAATTTTGACGCCTTACTATACTATGACGTTTTTTATGACATTTTGAGGTCAAAAAAATTTTTGACTTTTTTTGTCCAATTTTGAGGCCTTACTATACTATGACGTTTTTGATGACATTTTGAGGTCAAAAAATTTTTTGACTTTTTTTGTCCAATTTTGAGGCCTTACTATACTATGACGTTTTTTATGACATTTTGAGGTCAAAAAATTTTTTTGACTTTTTTTGTCCAATTTTGACGCCTTACTATACTATGACGTTTTTTATGACATTTTGAGGTCAAAAAATTTTTTTGACTTTTTTTGCCCGAAAAAAACGCCATACTATACTATGACGTTTTTTATGACATTTTGAGGTCAAAAAATTTTTTGACTTTTTTTGTCCAATTTTGACGCCTTACTATACTATGACGTTTTTGATGACATTTTGAGGTCAAAAAATTTTTTGACTTTTTTTGCCCGAAAAAAACGCCATACTATACTATGACGTTTTTTATGACATTTTGAGGTCAAAAAAAATGTTGACTTTTTTTACCTGAAAAAAACGCCATACTATACTATGACGTTTTTTATGACATTTTGAGGTCAAACATTTTTTTGACTTTTTTTGTCAAATTTTGACGCCATACTATACTATGACGTTTTTTATGACATTTTGAGGTCAAAAAAAATTTTGACTTTTTTTGCCCAAAAAAAACGCCATACTATACTATGACGTTTTTTAAGACATTTTGAGGTTAAAAAAAATGTTGACTTTTTTTGCCTGAAAAAAACGCCATACTATACTATGACGTTTTTTATGACATTTTGAGGTCAAAATTTTTTTTGATTTTTTTTGTCCAATTTTGACGCCTTACTATACTATGACGTTTTTGATGACATTTTGAGGTCAAAAAATTTTTTGACTTTTTTTGTCCAATTTTGACGCCTTACTATACTATGACGTTTTTTATGACATTTGAGGTCAAAAAATTTTTTGACTTTTTTTGCCCGAAAAACACGCCATACTATACTATGACGTTTTTTATGACATTTTGAGGTCAAAAAATTTTTTGACTTTTTTTGTCCAATTTTGACGCCTTACTATACTATGACGTTTTTGATGACATTTTGAGGTCAAAAATTTTTTTGATTTTTTTTGTCCAATTTTGACGCCTTACTATACTATGACGTTTTTGATGACATTTTGAGGTCAAAAATTTTTTTGACTTTTTTTGTCCAATTTTGACGCCTTACTATACTATGACGTTTTTGATGACATTTTGAGGTCAAAAATTTTTTTGATTTTTTTTGTCCAATTTTGACGCCTTACTATACTATGACGTTTTTGATGACATTTTGAGGTCAAAAAATTTTTTGACTTTTTTTGTCCAATTTTGACGCCTTACTATACTATGACGTTTTTGATGACATTTTGAGGTCAAAAAAATTTTTGACTTTTTTTGCCCGAAAAAAACGCCATACTATACTATGACGTTTTTGATGACATTTTGAGGTCAAAAAAATTTTTGACTTTTTTTGCCCGAAAAAAACGCCATACTATACTATGACGTTTTTTATGACATTTTGAGGTCAAAAAAAATGTTGACTTTTTTTGCCTGAAAAAAACGCCATACTATACTATGACGTTTTTGATGACATTTTGAGGTCAAACATTTTTTTGACTTTTTTTGTCAAATTTTGACGCCTTACTAGACTATGACGTTTTTTATGACATTTTGAGGTCAAAAATTTTTTTGACTTTTTTTGTCCAATTTTGACGCCTTACTATACTATGACGTTTTTTATGACATTTTGAGGTCAAAAAATTTTTTGACTTTTTTTGTCCAATTTTGACGCCTTACTATACTATGACGTTTTTTATGACATTTTGAGGTCAAAAAATTTTTTGACTTTTTTTGTCCAATTTTGACGCCTTACTATACTATGACGTTTTTTATGACATTTTGAGGTCAAAAATTTTTTTGACTTTTTTTGTCCAATTTTGACGCCTTACTATACTATGACGTTTTTGATGACATTTTGAGGTCAAAAAAAATTTTGACTTTTTTTGCCCGAAAAAAAACGCCATACTATAATATGACGTTTTTGATGACATTTTGAGGTCAAAAAATTTTTTGACTTTTTTTGTCCAATTTTGACACCTTACTATACTATGACGTTTTTGATGACATTTTGAGGTCAAAAAAATTTTTGACTTTTTTTGCCCGAAAAAAACGCCATACTATACTATGACGTTTTTGATGACATTTTGAGGTCAAAAAAATTTTTGACTTTTTTTGCCCGAAAAAAACGCCATACTATACTATGACGTTTTTGATGACATTTTGAGGTCAAAAAAATTTTGACTTTTTTTGTCCAATTTTGACGCCTTACTATACTATGACGTTTTTTATGACATTTTGAGGTCAAAAATTTTTTTGACTTTTTTTGTCCAATTTTGACGCCTTACTATACTATGACGTTTTTGATGACATTTTGAGGTCAAAAAATTTTTTGACTTTTTTTGCCCAAAAAAAACGCCATACTATACTATGACGTTTTTTATGACATTTTGAGGTCAAAAATTTTTTTGACTTTTTTTGTCCAATTTTGACGCCTTACTATACTATGACATTTTTTATGACATTTTGAGATCAAATAATTTTTTGACTTTTTTTGTCCAATTTTGACACCTTACTATACTATGACGTTTTTGATGACATTTTGAGGTCAAAAAAAATTTTGACTTTTTTTGTCCAATTTTGACGCCTTACTATACTATGACGTTTTTTATGACATTTTGAGGTCAAAAAATTTTTTGACTTTTTTTGTCAGATTTTGACGCCTTACTATATTATGACGTTTTTTATGACATTTTGAGCTAAAAAAATTTTTTGACTTTTTTTGGCCAATTTGGACGCCTTACTATATGTAACTACACCGGTCCAAAGAACTAATGGCCACGCATCATACAGATGTCTTTTTTAGAGTTTTATTCCACCATACTTCCTCCTCCGTAGACACCGTGAAAACTACAAAATAAAGACATAAAAATGTTTGAAATACACATTCTTTGTTCATTAGAGTCTCTCAAAAATGTCCAGAGTTTAGACAGGCTCAACAATAGCATGGGCGCTAATACCCGAACATAGACAGGTCCTAACTAGCTAGCACAGTAGCAGAAACATATTAAATTGTCCATTCAAGGCCACATAAACATTCTAAACAATCACAAAACCATATAAAAGTGCAAAATGAAGGTTACCGTGTGCGCCTCCTGGACCATGCAGTATATTAATATTTTCCGGCCGTATGTACTTGCTCTATAGCCGTGATGGCGCTCTCTGCCGCCGTACTGCTTCCCCCCATAATGCCACAGGTGCGACCTCTGAACTCTGATCATGTGACCAATTACTCTGAATCAAATAAACTTAAACTTACATAAGGAACAATACTTCTTTTTAACCAAACAATATTTTTACTGGTAGTGTATTTTGGATCATTTTAGATTAAGGTTATCTTTTTAACAATCTAGTTCTTACATTCTTTAAATCAGTTTTTAATAACCATGAATTGAAACATTAATGAAATTGTGACAAAATGTAAAATAAACATTTCAATTAAATCTCAACTGTCTTTCAACTGTCTCTCAGACAGTTACACTATACTATGACGTTTTTTATGACATTTTGAGCTCAAAAAATTTTTTGACTTTTTTTGGCCGATTTTGACGTCTTACTATACTATGACGTTTTTTATGACAGTTTGAGCTCAAAAAAAATGTTGACGTTTTTTGGCCGATTTTGACGCCTTACTATACTATGACGTTTTTTATGACATTTTAAGCTCAAAATAAAATTTGACTTTTTTTGGCCGATTTTGACGCCTTACTATACTATGACGTTTTTTATAACATTTTGAGCTCAAAAAAAAATTTGACTTTTTTTGGCCGATTTTGACGCCTTACTATACTATGACGTTTTTGATGACATTTTGAGGTCAAAAAAAATTTTGACGTTTTTTGGCCGATTTTGACGCCTTACTATACTATGACGTTTTTTAATGACATTTTGAGCTCAAAATAAAATTTGACTTTTTTTGGCCGATTTTGACGCCTTACTATACTATGACGTTTTTTATGACATTTTGAGCTCAAAAAAATTTTTGACTTTTTTTGGCCGATTTTGACGTTTTACGGCCGTATGACGTTTTTTATGACATTTTGAGCTCAAAAAAATTTTTGACTTTTTTTGGCCGATTTGGACGCCTTACTATACTATGACGTTTTTTATAACATTTTGAGGTAAAAAAAAATGTTGACTTTTTTTGGCCGATTTTGACGCCTTATGGCCGTATGACGTTTTTTATGACATTTTGAGGTCAAAAAAAATTTTGACTATTTTTGGCCGATTTTGACCCCTTACGGCCGCATCACATTTTTTGACATTTTGAGGTCTTACAAAAATATTACTTTTTTTGGCATATTTTGATGCTTTACTACACTATGACGTTTTTTTATGACATTTTGAGGTCTTCCAAAAATATGACTTTTTTTGGCATATTTTGACGCCTTACGGCCGTATGACATTTTTTATGACATTTTGAGGTCTTACTAAAATATGACTTTTTTTTGGCATATTTTGATGCCTCAGTATACTATGAGGTGTTTCATTATATTTTGAGGCCATTCTTCATTATATTACATTTTGAGGTCTTACTTCTGATCAATAGAGACCAAAAACAAAAAAATGTTCCAGGCTGTAATTTAGTTTTTTTAGGCTGTAAAGTTGGCTATTTTAACATGGGGTGCAAAGGAGAATTGCTCGCTTCTGGAGCCAGCCCCCAGCGGCAGCCGAGAAACGCGAACACGGAAGTGATCCTTGGTTATGTTCCACTTTGTGCCAGCTGCGGCTGCGAGGACACGATGCTGCG
The DNA here is from genome assembly GCF_017976425.1 of Toxotes jaculatrix. Classification (NCBI taxonomy): domain Eukaryota; kingdom Metazoa; phylum Chordata; class Actinopteri; family Toxotidae; genus Toxotes; species Toxotes jaculatrix. The sequence continues at coordinate 15,399,742 of NC_054400.1, read as the reverse complement.
GTACACTTATACTGCATTTTATAGGGTAAAAAAACGTTCCAACCACCGGCTGGGAACAGACCAGCCATTCGGGAAACCTCCCGAACCTCCCGATGGCCAACCCGCCCCTGCCGCACATATTAAATAGCCAGCCAAGAGAAGTTTCAGCAGGAGACTCTCCCACGTGACCAATGACTTGGACAGTATCAGATTTCAAGTACACATCATTTCCTTTCAGCTTAATTACTGCCCTCTCCCTTTTTTTCCATGTCTTAAGCCAAAACCAGACAAAGAGCTCTCTATCCGCCCAACATCTAAACAACTGATCACACAGTCAGAGAGGCTCACCGGTCAATGGTGAAATCTTCTGTAATTATTACTGGAAAAACAAATCAACAATACAGCTTGATGCACAGACTTAGTCAGAGGATGGAGGGAACATTTACTTTTTAAAAATAAAATTGCAGAGACGAAAGTCCACAAGAAAGCTCTGATTGTGGATGCAATTTCTAAACATATGTATGCAAATATCACATCAATGTTTATTTTGCTTAAAAAAAAAAAAAAAAAAGACAGTAGCCAAGGTCGGCTTATCATATTTGTATTTGAGTAATATGATAATATGAAGGCAGTTGTCACCATCAACAGATTATGAACAACAGCAAAGATAATGACAAAGATAATTTATGATAATGTACCAAAACTATGAACGACTGTGTTTTTGAAAACACACTTTGACACCTGCAGTCATGAAGGCACACTGAACTCATATGGTCCACACGAGCCTGTGCAACAACATGGTGTGATGACACACACACACACACACCCAATGGACACTCAGAATATGGTGCTTTAAAGGGAATGTTTCCATGAAGTGATTTTTTTTGGAAGGGTACAAGAGCCCAAGTATCTTTATGAGTATTAATATTTTAAAACTGGCACACAGAGACAATGAAAGGAATCACATGGAGTAGACTCAACTCAGTGATGTATGAGCTGTGAGGATACTCGGGAACATAAAGAAAACAGAGGCAACTCATTTCACAGCCCAACTTCTGTACTACATAATCAGACAGTAAAAATAAAGGAAAACAGGCAACTAATGAGACATGTCCCAAAAAGGGACAGACATTTCAATTTAAACAAAGTGACCATTAAATAGGCACAACAAATGTTGGTCGTGGAAAATCATGGCAACAACAGAAGTGAGTGGATTGTTAGTGACACACAAAATCTCACACAACAAAGAAAAAAATGACTGAAAGACACACTTCTGTCTTCTGATAGTCCTCAGGGAAAACTCTCACACACACATAACCATGTTAGTCCCAAATATTTTGCATGAATAAGTTATAAGGCCCTTCCATTACCTCAGTGGATTTAGCAAAGATTGTGAACAAACTGATCAGCCCTATTAGAGGAAAGCACAAGTAAACTGCATTGATTTCAACCATGAAACTATTTACAACTGTACAAGTTAATCAATTATTCCTATAGTTCATTATTCCCATGGCTGCATACATACTGCACATTACCCTAATTCAAATGTTATTAGAATTTATAGTGCAGAACATTTTACAGTGGATGTTAGAACAGGGTGTGCTCAGTGTTCTAATGGATCTGAGATCCTACATGATAAAACTCAGATTTATAAAATGGAATAACATAAGTAAATAAATCTTGCCTTAAAGTGCACTAGCCCCACATTATTCTACTTTAGTGACAGAGGGCTCTTTAACTTAGTATTTGTCTCAATTTCAAAAGTAATCTCAACATCCTCTTGCTCTCTATGATGCATCAGCTGGGGTGTGGCATTGATCATTGGAGAAAAAAGCAATTCAAATAGAAAATATCCCTTAAACAAAAGATGTAAAAGGTTTAAAAGAAAAATGGACAAGTGGCCAACTCAGAGGTTAAGCAGCGCCACTTACTTTCCCCTGCTGGACTTTTCATTTCCTTTGGCTTTCCTTTGAACTTTCTGTGTCTTTCTCATCGAGAGCCATTTCATAGCATTCCATCTTCACCACATACATGCGTTCAACCTTTTTAAAAACCTTACACAAGCACTTTTTCTTCCCTTTTAGACAAACATCTTTGAAATCTATCATCATTATCTTGCTGTAAAAAAAAGTCTCTTTATAATTATATAGTCATGTTTCCGTTAATTAGTTATTTTCCACTCAAGCTGCAGTTCAGTTTTATAACAATTTTTTTGATTTCAGAACGTTGAGTCAGGTTCAGAGCAGCACCTTTGATCTACGGGGACGTTCCTCCTCGCTTCATAAGGTTGGATCAGGGTTGTAAGGTCAAGGGTTAGGCAGGGGTAGAGTTCTTCTCACTGGCCAGACTGGGTTTGGGGTCTGGTCTGTGGGGTTTGTGCTGAGGGCTGCTGCGAAGGTTATCATCCATCTACAGTACAGGATGTACAATTTAGTTAGAGCAGAAAATAATATGATAGTGATTCTGTAAGATACAGTACATATCTTACAGAATCAGTACGTAAAGCTGAGACCGCAACTGGCAACAATGAACCCATGCAAAGAAGAGAAAGGGAAAGCAGAAGCACCTTTTCTATTAAGTTGGACTCTTTGTTTACAAGCTGAGTTAGTTTCTGAAGATTGGCATCCACTGTTTCCTGAACAGGTGGGGGAGGACCTGGAAGAGAAGTGAAGCAAAGGGACAGAAGAAGAATCGAGATTGGAGCGACTTTGTGGGAAAGGGCACAGTGTTAAGTCAACAAACACCCAAACATAAAGCAGATATAAAGAGGAAGCATGCAGTGAAACAAAGATGTGAGAAGAAGGAAAATTCTGATCATGTTAGTTATTTGTGTGCTGGCAAACATAAATATTCCCCCATGTGTTTTCGTCATGATTTTGCCAAGCTAAAGCCGCAGAGTGTGAATATTTCCAGTGTGTGCAATCTTACAAGGGTGGTCTGAGCTGAAGTAGACTGCGAGGACGGTGTCACAGAAGCGTGTGAGATTATCCAGATGTCTGAGGTGGCTCTGCAGGGGGCTGCTGGGAAGACTGGCTTTATGGAGTGGAGCCACAAAACCAAATACAAAGGCATCCAGACTGGTCGGCCTAAAATCAGAAACACATACATAGAAAAATACATTCAAGTGATATAGTGAGCACAGTAAAAAGCATTTAAGTCTTATCCCCACAGAAGGATTTCTCAAATACACGAGAAGACACATTCCTACAATATATCAATGCTGTGATCATATGACACAATAACTGCGAAGTTCATTATGTAGACAATATTTCCATCCAAGCTTTTTGAAATTTTCAAAATCTGTGGTCCTTCAAATTAACACTTAAGCCAGCAAACATTAAAGAACTCACGAGTTGCCAAAGTAGTAGTTGGCTGTTCCCAGTCTGTAGGAGAGGAGGTTCAGGCACTCTTTAGCATCACTGTAAATCTGAGGCAGACAGAGTGAGAAAGATTTACAGCTGTGAAAAAGAGAAGTCACAACCACACAGAGCTGACATGCTGACAGCAAGTGACTAATGAATCAGACAGATCAATATTTACCTTTCCCTCCACCTCAGTGATTCTGTGTAGTGGCGCCTCTCCTTTGGTTAAAAGGATGCGGGAGAGGGCGATGTTGGCATGGCGACTAGGGACGAGAAAGTTAAGAGGGAATGGCGAGCGGGATGCAAACCACGGTCGTGTCAGATTGGCATAGTTTTCCGCATCCACCCAGAAAGTGTGTAACTGTGGGACACGAAACATCACTCTGAACATTAACATTGGTCCCACAACAGTGTTTGCCAGGAAACAAGCAGAAAAGAGATGGTGTTACCAGAGCTGGTCGCAATTTCTCTTCAAGCAGAGCGATGTATGCCATGGTGTCTGCTCCTTGTCTGGCTGTCAGCTCATAGTCTGCATTAAACCTCTGAAATAAAAGAAAAATCATAAACATCACTACAGTTCCACTAATTCTGATAAATGGGTTTGGGGAGATAAGGACCAGGCGATGCACAGCAAGGTATCTTGGCAGACTCTCACCTGTTTTCTCAGGAAGTTGAGTATCTGTGTTGGTTCTTGAACTGCAGAGTCTCCACAAAGCAACTCTGGAACTGTGGCTGCAGGTTGAACAACAGGAAAAGTGCAATTCAAGACAAAGGTAAAGTTACTTAGGAGTGGCATCTGCATGAATGTGTTATTCAGGTAATTTACTATGTTTTGCGTATATTGTGTCACTCTATTGTGGAACCTAATCAGATGTATAAAATCATACAAACTCCTGCTTTAAATATGTGGTTCTCAACATTTTCCGGCCTGTTTTCAGAGAAACAAATATACGTATGTCAGTCATGGAATTCTCCCTCGACCACATATGTATCAATCCCCATGTGGTGTCCCGACCACAATGTTATGAATTTTTGGTTTATGAGAAGCTGGAGCCCACCTGTTAGAGTTTTCCATGTCCAGTCAATAGGAGAAACTGTGACTTTTGCCCCAGAAAACTTGGCGTATGCCTGAAAGAAAACCCACATTTGAATCAGGAAAGATGGTAAAAAAAAAAGACAATCAGTGTATTTATGATTTAAAAGTTGGTCATAAATGTTACTGATCTAAATGCAGACATGTGCAGCACAAAACTTTCAGGGGAATATTTCCTGAGCTGTATATAGCCCCAATGCAGGGCTGCAATACTTCAATTAGCTAGTTTTTGTATGAAGGGTGTCTGCAATTAAAGTACCAGGAGGAGGTATTTGGCACTGACTCTGAATGCATTTGGCACAAGAGACCACTATGATTACACTGCTGACCTGAAACAGCCGCATTTGTAGAGCGAGGAAAAACAAGCAAAACTATGAGCAGGAAAATTAAAAAAACACATCAAAAAGATATATAACCAGAGCTGCAACAATTATAACAACTATTTTCATTAATTAATCTAATAATGTGTTGATTATTGTTTTCTGATTTTGAATACAAAAAGCCAAATAATAGCAAATACTGCCTATCACAATTTCCAAGTTCACAATTTTCCAAGTTCAAGGAAACATCTTCCAGTGTCTTATTTAGTCCAACTAACCACCCAACACCAAAATACATTTAGCTTACAATGATGAAGCAGTAAATCATCACACTTATTTTTTAGTCATATGATTTCATTTCCTACCTACATTGTTCCTATTTTCTAAAATGTTATTGTCATATGTCATTTCCCTGTTTTCATCTTGATAAATCCAGAACTATTCCGTGTGATATGTTGTATTTTATAATTATAATTATATAACAATGCAGTCATTAAACCAACACAAACCATCACTAGTGTTTCTAATTAAATTGTTTAAAAAGTGGCATATTCATCTTGGTCAGAGAATGAGTCAGTGTCACCTTGTGGCCAGAGTTGTAACTGCATGGATTCACTGAGGGAAAGCATAATAATCAGCCAGTAAACAACTCGCTATTTATTTTCTGACAAGATTATTACAACCTCGACCATAGTCACTAGGTACCCATCAAAAGAGTGGGGGGAAAATATAAAAGACGTGAAAATCAGACCCTGTACAAGCTGACCTTGAAGAGACCAAATATTTGTTAGCAACGAGAGAGACTTCTCATAACCACCCACACACGAGGGACAGACTATGCAGCCAGCACAGCTGTTATTCTGCAGCTGGACAAACATGGAAAACAATATATTAATTAAATATTGTGTTCGATCCCTCACATCGACGCAGCCAACAAGCAAAATGCAGCAGGCAAGTTAGCATGTAAGCTAACCAGAGATGCACAGAGAATAAACGGAGAAGAAATAAAGCTGTCGTCTTAAAAGCAGGAGTGGATATAATGTGCGTATTATTCTTTTTTTCCACAAGCAGACGATAACATTACCAGAACTATGAGGGACTCGGTGTGGACAGAAGGCAAACCCCAGTCTCCTCCCCAGCATCTCAGCTCCATGGCAGCCGCCATGTTTTTTGATTCATGGACGCAGGCGGTGACGTCACGAGGTGACTGTCACCTCAGAGACGGCAGAGATGAAAAAAGTCAAGTGAAGAAAAAAGAAATCAGGTGAAAAAAAAGGAAATGCACTTCCCGCATATGTCTGAAAAAAAAAGCCAGGTAACTGTTGAACATATTTGTAATGATATAAATAAATGATTATGTGACACATGGGTGTGAATATTAACGTGTATTTTGAATATAAGTTTATTATCAATTAATTATTTTATTTATTTATTTATTTATTTAAAGATTCAGTCTTACTTTACATTATTAAACAACTGTACTGGTTCATTCCCAGTAAATTCTCATTAGTTGTTTGTCAGTGTGGTTGATGCTTTACTTCACTTCAGGGATCATTAAAAATGGAAATCATTAAGTCATGGTGAGGTCATCATGAAGGAATGAGGCACAGCAGCTCACCACTTTATTAGAGGGCGCACCAAAAATAGTAGTTTCACCTAATAAGAAAGAATTTATTGACATATAACAACATATACGAGAACATATAACTCCATCAATGAGAAATCATCAAAGTCCAATCCAGCTGGACTGACGAAACCTGTGTGATTCGTAAGCCCCAGAACAGCTACTTTAAGACCTTGTGGTGAGACTGTTTTGCCAACTGCTGGATCCAAAGTCAAGAATGAATTCTCAGTCTCAAAATTGCTCTTTTGGCCCCTGACTTAGCCCCGATTCAGAATTAAACAGAAATAAATTATTTACATAGAGTAGAAATAGAACCTTACACATCACTCCATTAATAACAATAACAATAACAATAACAATAACAATAATAGTTAAATAATTAATCATAATAATTAAATAAACATCAATTTTTCTTTATGTAGTCCAAAATTACAAATCTTCCTTAAGGGGCTTTATGGCCTTTACAACAACCCTCTATCTGTAGACCATTCATTTAGATAAGGAAAAAACTCAACTTATGTAACCTGTATATACTTTAAATTTAGTTTCAAGCTGCCAGTTGTTAAGTCTCTGAAGACAGCGAGTACTTTTTAGTGATTTATTAATTAGCAGTTAGTTCCCGATTTAACCCTCATTCCATACCTTCCTTCCTTGTTTATTACCACGGAAATGTGTTCACATTTCACCAAGAAAATAAATGCTCAGTGAATCATATCTTAATTAAAAGAATTAAAATCTACTATTCTTTCATTAACATTAATCAAGTCACAGGGTTGTTTAGAGTGGTGATATTTTATTTGGCATCTTAGTGTCAAATAGTAATTTCCAGAGTTTTGTGTATTTCTGCAGTAATAACATGATGTCTGTCCTGGAGTTGATAGTCAGACTGTTGAAAGCTGCCAGGCAGTTGGTCAGAGACCAGACAGCCAGACACAGACAGATATACGGTGATAATGCACCGAGGGATGGTAAATGTCTCTGTTTGGATCGGCCCAGCAGCAGAAATGTTGAAATGTACTTGAGGTTAGTAGAGAAAACTTTAAGACGAGTACCAGACATCAATCATGAAATGTTTCCAGGGTTAAAAACTGTCCCAAGTCTAGCCCTCTTTGTCCTTCCTTTCCCACATTCTGCAACAGATGGGATTTTGAAAAGGTTTGCAGAGGCATTTAGAACAAGTTAAATTAAATTGAATAGAAATTAAAAACATCTGGCATTCAACTGGCTAACCAAATATGAGCTAGGAGATGAGATCCACATTTATGACACAGGTTCATGATGTTTGTGAGAAACAGTTGCCAGCTGGAATCAGGTTTTCCTCCATTGAGACCCAGGGACAATCCATTTCAGACATTTTTTGGAGTTGGCTGAGTGTATACAGGCTGATTTAGAGTACTTTTTATACTGTTCTATCACAAATCCCCAATAGACAGTAGAAACAAAGGACATAACAAATAAAAGCTTTATCTTGACTCTAAATCATAGTCATATATACATAAAAACAGCCTCACATTCAGCTCATACAGTACAAATAACGAACACTCTAATAATCCCTCTTACAATAAAATACTATGCATGATGCCTTATTTTTTTATTTTGAATTTCTTTGTTTACTGTTTTACTGTTTCTAGTATGCAGTCGTACTAATTTAGCTTTTACAAATGGAGACAATATACAACTTATCATTTAATCAGACGATAGTAGCAAGGGGACACTCCCCCAGACTATTAAAACAGTCCCTACCCTGTGCCACTTTCACAACAGTACAAGTACGAGAACACTCCCCTTTGCTTTAAAAGCTGTGCCACAAAACCACCTCACCTCTGCTGAAATTTTGCTGCAACATCTGGACTAGTCCATGATCGATGAGGGTGATCAGCCTGTGACACTCTTATTGATCCACAGGAAGAAATTTCGCTTTTTTTCAATAACACAACCTCTTTCGAGGTGTGTCCCGCTCTGAAGCACTGATGATAAGTATGTGGGCCAGAGCAGCAGCTCTGTCTCTGGTGCTGCAGCAGCTAGTGCTCACTGTCACAGCTCAAGGCACTGGTAAGTACTGGCTCTTCACTGTCTATGCCCTTCTGGAAAATATGAAATGTGTTTATGTGTGCTGTACATGTGCTGTTAGACCTTTGTGTATCACTGTTTTACAAACTGTCTGTTCCATTTACACTGTACCATTTACATTCCTAACAATCTGTTGTCTGGTCTTAGAGCTTCTCTTCTGCAGCAAGCTGCAAATAACAAGGGTAATTCTGCTGATTAGGTTGGCAAGGAAATGACTTTTTTGTGGCTTTTAGAGTTTGACATTCAGGATCTGGTAACAGTCTGACCTAAACAAGGCCAGTCTTAGATGGTAAAACAACACAAACTACCAACTGAGAAAATGCATGTGCAAAACCTTGATTTGCCTGGAGTGCTCACACAAATTTTTCCATGCAATTTCCTGTCACTTCATATTATTCCTGAATTCAGCTAATGACTGCGTGCAAGTGTCTGCATGTGTACGCGCGTGTGTATGTGTGTCCGAGCATGTGAGTGTGAAGCGGTGGGTTCGTTCCAGTGGAAACAGTTTACAGCTGCTTTCTGCAGCTCCCATCTACCACTCTATAAAACACAGCAGGATACATGAATGTGCACCTACACACACACATATATGCACGTCCATACACATATGAACACATACAGAAGCACTGTCACACGTAATAAAGGACCATAGTGCACTGACTCAGTAGTGGCAATCCACAGTACGCTGCAAGCCATAGCCATCATGATACAAACTCAGAAACCTTTCCATTAATATTGTCAAGAAGAAAGTCAGCACCACCGATAGTGTACCTGATGGAGTGTTTTCTGTTGATAAGCTGAATATTTCACCCTACTGAATGAACACTATACTGTATATTTTCATTATTGTCTATGTTAAACTGTGCCTTTTTAATCCTCTCCTGTGTTAGTCTATGACCTGCTGGACTCTCCAGACTGCCTGCCAGACTTGCTCCAAGGAAAGCTGAAGAAGAAAGGACAAGATGAGGCTTTCCTCCTCTCGTCCTTCAGGCTCCACAACAGGGCCCCCACCTCTCTCTTTAGTGTCATCAACCCCAAAGACAACACCAAGTACCTTGACCTCATCGTGCAGGCCAAACTGAACAAGGGTGAATTATTACACTAAGACACATAAGAGTGTCTCTAATGACCACACACGTTGCATCATCAGCAACGTGTTTTAACTTGTGTTCTCCTGCTGTCTTTCATTCTCACTTCTGTCCATCTCTAGTGATCATTCATTACCAGAAGACTGATGGCAGATTTGGCACAACCAGTTTCAACCAAGCCAACCTGGCAAATGGCCAAGAGCATCATGTGATGCTACATGCCAGCGGTCTACAGCGGGGTCCACCTCACCTCAACATCTATGTAGACTGCAGACTGGCGCACACTTTGGATGATCTTCCAGCCGCGTTTGGGTCGCTCCCACCTGGTCCCAACATGGTAGCACTCAGGACCCTGCAGTCAAGTGGACAGGTGCACATAGATGCTACATATAAACACATTACAGTAAAGTCCAAACATTACATGTGCTAAATAAATTTCATTGTCACTGTTTAATGTCTTTCTGTCCTCTATTCCTCTGTAAGGATGAGCTGACAGATTTCAAGCTGGTGACAGAGGACACAATAGACAATGTGGCTACTTTGCAGGACTGTAGTGTGGAGCAGGGTGAATCTCTGCAACTGCTGGGTGAGAACAGGCTACAATCGTCCATAAGACGTCACCTGACACACACGTCATTTTAATTTAAACTTGATAGATGTCAGAGCTCTGAAGTTTTTGCCTGCGTGGCTGTGATTTCACACAGCTACGTCCACAGGTCGGACAACTTGAAAAGTGGTTGAAAAATGATCTTTACCAGTTTTTGACACACAATAAATAATTTTGACACTTAATATTATATTTTTATGTTACAGATGTGTTTAATTCTGATTTGTGAAATCCCCTCAGGTATGCAGGGAGGCAGGATGGTACACGACCAGGCCACCTTGCTGGAGCTGAGGAGCATGCTATCTGAGATGAAGGAGCTACTCCACCAGCAGGTAACCTGTTCTGTGTCCCAGCTCTGTGTGTCACTCAGTTACCTCCTGATGGAAAACGAAACCATTTTTGAATAACTACTGAAACTGATCACAAAGTCTGGAAAATCACTTGGAGACCTACACAGCATTTTTACATAGAGTTGCTTTTCAAAACCAAATTCATGTTGAGAACAAATGGCATGATGAAAAGGAAGACAAATTTGTTGAGATGTTCATTAGGTTGTAAGTGATGTTTTCGGGAGAATCTTGGGTAAAATTGGAGGCTGTTTAGAGAGGTTGGATTACCTGCTTTTTAAAGTGGAAGAATGTGGTCTGATTTACAACCATTTGGAATTTCCTTTTTCTTCGTGGTAAGATTGGTTTTACAATAAAAATCTGCAATTCACAGAGAAAATTGAGAATGCAGGCTCTGAGGCCCTGCCGATTTTTTGGAGCTGCCTTGTTCCAAGGCTTTAGGTAACCTCAGCAACAGGCAGCTGAATAAATCGAAAATGGGACGTTCACCTCAGCAGCAGATAGAAGTGGATGGTTTTGGATGATCATTTAAAGCAGAGGATTTGTTCGGAGTTAATGCATCACACGGGGAGCCTGAGGCAATAAACTCATCAAACACACCGAGAGAATCTTTTATGCAAGGAGACGCAGACACACATTTTAAAGCTTTTCACAACTTCTTAGTCTCATTCAGATTTTCAGCTGTTATTGAAAGATAACAGTAAGATTTGCCTCTGTTGGCATAGGCTATAAACTGTTAATGCATTTACACACCCTGTTTCCTTCTGGTTTAAGATCAAAGAGACAACTTTTCTGAGGAACACCATTGCAGAGTGTCTTGCCTGTGGTAAGCAGTACAAAAACTATTTTCATTTTCCGTGTTTAGACACCACAACAAAGTGACATTTCAACAAGGTGCTTGAATATCTGTCTTTATGTGCCCACAGGTCTTGGGGGCAGTCCAACCAACACAGGTCCAGCTCCACGTCCACAGCAGTTTGACATGCAGCCTCAGCCTCTGACTAAGTGCCCACCCGGGACCTGTTTCAGGCAGAACATGTGCATCCGTTCAGAGTCAGGGGATTTCCACTGTGCCCCTTGTCCTGATGGATATACAGGAGACGGGGTGCACTGTGACGACGTAGACGAGGTATGGGTTATATATTTCTTTGCTCTGCATGCGTGCCTGCAACCAGTTGGTGAAAGTAGCACTAGTTAGTATTTGACCAGCTTCTGTTTTTTTGAATGTTTTAGTGCCAGTTTAGCCCATGTTTCCCAGGTGTCCGGTGTGTGAACACTGCTCCTGGTTTTCGCTGTGAGAAATGCCCTCTGGGATACACAGGACCAGAGATAAATGGAGTTGGTGTATCCTATGCTAAGTCACACAAACAGGTACAGTAAATAAATGAAAACACTGATAATAAAATTCTTTTTGATTTATCAGTGCCTGTTAACAGAATATGATTCTTTTCCTTTATACTTTATATACTGTTCTTCCCAGGTATGTGAGGATATAGATGAATGTCTGAGACCACCTGAGAATGGAGGTTGCGCTGCCAACTCACACTGCTACAACACTTTGGTAAGACCAATGAAGGTGGTACATGGATATTATCAAACTCCTACAGCAGAGTATCCCGGTTTCTGACTCTGTACTGTCCTCACCAGGGCTCCTTCCGCTGTGGCGAGTGTAAAACTGGCTTCACAGGTGACCAGGTGAGAGGCTGCCATGGTACCAGGCTTTGCCCCAACGGTCAACCCAACCCCTGTGATGCCAACGCTGAGTGTATCGTGGAGCGAGATGGCAGCATTAGCTGTATGGTAATAACTCAGAAAATACTGACATTTTATTCAGATTTACACACAGGCCATGGGATTGGCTGTTCCACGTTACACTATTTACATAAAGTATCATGTCTTACCTTCTCCCCTGTTTGTGTCTGTGTTGTTTAGTGTGCCGTTGGTTGGGCAGGTAACGGCTATGTGTGTGGAAAGGACACAGATATTGATGCTTATCCTGACATCACACTCCAGTGCAGAGACAACAAATGTAATCAGGTACTCACGGCTACATCCTCCTATCCTCCCTTGCCTTTAATTCATTGTAGTATTAAAACTCAGAGCTGTGTGTGTTTTCCCTGTGTGGTTTCCAGGACAACTGTGTGTTTGTGCCAAACTCTGGCCAAGAGGACGCAGACAGGGATGGGATGGGTGACGCCTGTGATGATGATGCAGACAGTGACGGCATTGTTAACATAGACGTAGGTGACTCCAGTCCCAGCGTGCGATGAACTCTTACAAATTTTATGAATAGGAATTAAAAGGCCTCTCACTGGGCCCATGCACTATGCAGTAACCCTCATTTTTTTGTTCCTAGGATAACTGCTGGCTCGTTCCTAACATAGACCAGAGGAACAGCGATAAGGATCGTCATGGCGACGCATGTGACAACTGCAGAACAGTAGACAATCCTTCACAGAGAGATACAGACCAGGATGGGCTGGGAGATGAATGTGATGATGACATGGATGGGGACGGTAAGTGTATTTGTTGTCATTTAACAGTCAAGTAATTATACTGTCACGGTTTTAATTAGAAGGACACAACAACTGTGTAACTGTCATTTTTGTAAATGGTCACAGTGGCTGAAAAAAGATGGATAGTCATTGCTATTGGAGGCATAGTAACTGGAGCATGACTGCTTTTATTGCATCAGTTAGAGGTAGTAACTTTAGGAACACAATGTGAAGTGAAACCAAATAACTGATAATCGCACCAAAAGACCACTGTGTCTACGAGGGTTATCCAAACCTCAGCCTGTCTGGACCAGACTGTCCAGACAATGATACAACATTTACAGACGTGTTTTCAGGATGCAGACGGGGACATTTTTGTTGCTTTCACTGGACTGGCAGAACTTTATCTTTTGAAAACTTCCTCCTGGTCTTGTTTTTTTTGGTGTCTGTTTCCAATTCCCATCCTATGCCAGTTAGATCATTTAAAACCTTTAAAACCCCAACAGAAAACTGTGTTAAATGTTGAAATGTTCCAACTGGAATCGTAAGTGTTGTTTCACATACGTTTCTCACATACTTCACTTGATTGCCATTTTAAGAACACCTCTCACTTGTTCCACTGGAAACAGTTTCAACTAACTGCCTTTGTGTGTGCCCCCATGTTTACCTTTAAATGCTTACGCACGTTGTGTGTTTAGACTCAGTGTGGCTGCCACTGTTCGTTCAGGTTGGTAGAGATCCAAACTCTAGATCATTTGGTTATGTCTTTAACTCTCAAGACTGGATTGCTCAGTGCTTGGTCATGTCTGTCTCCTCTCTAAAAGCAGTTTTCCACAGTAGGCCTTTGCCAGGCATTGAAGGCCACTGGAAACTATTTCCACCTTCTTCTTAACCTCCTGAGACCCGGCAATTCATTTTTGTCCTCTGTAGGGGACACGAGTCTGAGACCCTAGGTCAAAATATAATTTATAGAATCTCAATCATACTGTCATTTTAAGTGGACATCCTGGGCTTTCTTGTGATGCCTCAGTTGTGGGGTTGTGGCCAACACAGCAAATGCACTGTCTTTTCAAAGTGGCGGGAATTCCAACTTTCACACTTAATGGCAACAAGAGAGATAAGTCACTGATTTTTTGCAGATATCATGTTTCTGTTGCTAAAAAACAAGTTTTTTAGTGAATATCAAAGTCTTGACTTCAATTTAGTAAGATTTTTTTTAAAGGAACAATACAAAAAGGATTTCAGTATCATAACATTACATCATTACATTATATATCAAGCAAGACTCGATGTCCACTACAAGGGACAGTTGAAAAAAAAATAATGTTTGGAAAAAAAAAATTGCAGCATGATTCTTTCAACCACAACTTGATTAATTATCATAAAAAAACACAAAGGCAAAACCTTTTTCTCCTCTGGGTCTCAGGAGGTTAAACAAACACTGCCATCTGCTGATGCATTTGTCAGACTGTGTCTGAAGGCTGTGTTCTGTTATGCTTGTTTTTGCTGTTAGTGCTTTTACACATGAATTAGAAATAAGAGCGCTTAGGTGTTTGTGTTCTCAGGTGTGAAGAATATTCTTGACAACTGCCAGCGAGTCCCCAACCCAGACCAGAGAGACAGAGACCGTGACGGGGTGGGAGATGCCTGTGACAGCTGCCCTGACGTGGCCAATCCCAACCAGGTAACAAACCAAACAGCAGCCTGAAAAAGATTCTTCTTCTTCTGCCATAACTCTGACCAACAGTGTCTGTTGTGTCTACTGGCAGTCGGACTCAGATGATGACCTTGTAGGAGATACCTGTGACGACAACATAGACAGGTGGAGCCCATTATCGCAACCTGTGGTATGAATGTATATAAAGATATGAAAGGCTTTGTCATTTGTATGAGCTACTCTACCTCTTCTTTGTCAGTGATGGGGACGGCCACCAGGACACAAAGGACAACTGTCCTACAATCATCAACTCCTCTCAGCTGGACACTGACAAGGATGGAAAGGTTTTAAACTTTAATCTCTTGCCTCATCCTTTACTTGGTTCATTCAGTTCATCACATTTCATTAATTTATGTCATTTATGCTGGCATGCAGATGTCTCTGTTTACACTACTCAAAATGTCTCACTTTATTTTGGTAGGGAGATGAATGTGATGATGATGATGATAATGACGGCATACTGGACGAGAATGACAACTGCAGACTGGTTGCCAACCCAGACCAAAAGGACTCTGATAGTGTGTATCATTAGCTGTTTGTTCCTGGGTGTGTGCGTTGCATGTGCACAGTGTTGTGCAGTATTGGATGCTGTACTTTTTCTTAAGTTGTGTCCTTGTGTTTCAGATGACAAAGTTGGAGATGAATGCGAAGGAGACTTTGACCAAGACAGTGTCATTGACATAATCGACCACTGCCCAGAGAATGCTGAGGTCACCCTGACCGACTTCAGAGCCTATCAGACTGTAGTGTTAGACCCAGAGGGGGACTCTCAGATCGACCCCAATTGGGTGGTTCTCAACCAGGTGAACAACAACCTCCCTTTCTGAGCTTGCCTCTTGTTTCAGGAGCATCTGTAAGCAAACAAGTTTTCCAATAAAGCATTTTATTTAATCGGTCTCTCTATGAAGTTCAGACCTGTTCCTGCAGCATATTGCATGCATCCCATGACAGCACAAAAAAAGTTGAATTCTCTTTCTCTTGTCCTGACAGGGCATGGAGATAGTCCAGACCATGAACTCTGACCCTGGCCTTGCTGTAGGTAAGTACAGAATACCTTCATACTTTGACATCCTCGTTTGTTATAAGTTTTGATCAGTTCTCGTTTTCTTCAGTGTGTCCTTTCCTAACTGGCACCGTTGTGCGTTTCTTATCCACTGTCCACATCAACAGGCTACAAAGCGTTCAGTGGGGTCGACTTTGAGGGAACATTCCACGTGAACACAGTGACGGATGATGACTACGCTGGCTTCATTTTCGGCTACCAGGACTCCTCCTCGTTCTACGTGGTGATGTGGAAACAGACAGAGCAAACCTACTGGCAGGCAGCACCCTTCAGAGCAGTTGCTGAGCCGGGAATACAACTCAAGGTGTGGGGGATGTATGTGTTTATTGTCATCATCTATTATCAGTATCAGTTTCCATCCCTCTCTCATCTTTTGTGGCTCTTTACCACCAGATGGTGAAGTCAGAGACAGGTCCAGGTGAGCAGCTTAGGAATTCCCTCTGGCACACAGGAGACACCGAAGGGCAGGTCCGTCTCTTGTGGAAAGACCCCAGGAACGTTGGCTGGAAGGACAAGGTTTCCTACCGCTGGTTCCTTCAGCACAGACCACAGATTGGATACATCAGGTACAGGAGAACACATGCCATCCCTCAGACACATACGCACTCACACTGTATGAACTGACTAACTAGTTACATCCCATGTGTCAACCAGGGCTCGCTTTTTTGAGGGCTCAAACCTGGTGGCTGACACAGGGGTGATAATTGACACCAGTATGAGAGGAGGCCGACTGGGAGTGTTCTGCTTCTCTCAGGAAAATATCATCTGGTCCAATCTGAAGTATCGTTGCAACGGTGAGTGTCTGAAAATTAAAGGCAGTCCAGTCAGCTACATGTGCTGCAAGTATGCTTATGGGTTTCTTTCCATTTCTCATCCCTGAAGATACTATTCCTGCTGACTACCATGATCTCAGCGCCCAGAGCACAAAGTGAAGCCAGAGAGGGGGAGTGATCCATCAAGGAAACAACTTGAGCCCTGCTGAAAATGTGGATAAAAGGAGCAGAGCTGCACTGCCAAAAGCAGAGGTAGAGGACATGAGCTAGAGAAAGATGAATGTGGAAACATGAAGGACAGTTTTAGTGATGGTATTTAAACTTAGGAAAGTATAACATTGGGCATTATATACGTCTCTTTAATTCATTGCAACTAAAGCTCATAGATTCTTGTATAAATCATCAGCAGGTTCGGTGTATGTCTATGCAATATCACCTTCAGTTTTGCCAGCATATAATGAGTACTGTTTAAAAAGCCAATACTGTTTTTGAATACATTTTAAGTACAATAAAACCCTGAGCATTTCACAAAATCAAAGTCTTTTTTTTTTTTTTTACGTCATTCTTAAGTTATTTTTTATGAAGGCAAACTAAATCAACAAATAAAGACACCACATGGCATTTAATTGATGGTTTAATGAAAGAGTGTGAACAATGTGAACTGCACAGCATCCACATCTCTGTATTTGAAACATACAACTTGGTCAAATAATGTTTCTGCAGATTATGGGTTTATACAGCCTTCACAGTGGGTCCTGCTGTGTGGTTTTAATTTTAATTATCTGATATCAAAGCGGCTGAGCACCATTTAATTTCTACATTCATATCCATAGTTCAAATGCAGATCCCAAAAAAAAGATAGGTCACATGAAGGACTGAGATATACAAAGCATAATTCAAATCAAAATTTCCACAGATCACAGAACGTTAGCCAAAATGTACATATGTTAGGAATACAATTAGACAAAAGAACATATTGGTTTATTGATGATGAGTGAGAAACAAAATATATTGCACATTGCAGATGACAATGTGCAATATATTCTATTTTCATACAATACAAAAAAAAAAATGTTACACAGGCAACAAACAGGTGAAGGTGTCTTTGTCTGAATTTTAATTCGGCAGTAAAGTCAACATCCAGTGTTGAATAATGCACTAATAAAAGCATTCATGCTACCTTATTCTGACCACCATTATGAGCTGACACATGTAACAAAGACAAGGCAAAAAGCCTTTATGACAGTACAGAAAACAGCTAAACAGCTTAAGTGTCTGTGTGTGCATGCAAATACATTATGTTCTCAGTTACTTTTTTTTGTAACAGACCAAACAATCTGATAGTTTGTTTTCTGACATCTACCTTTGGCAAACATTCCTCATCTGTGTCACTGCAGCTCTTCCAGAGAGGCGGCACTCCACTAACGACACTCTTAAGTAAGGCAGGTTCATTGGAAGAGCACTGCCCTGTACAACGATGACGATGACTGGAAATGTTGTACATATGACATGGATTTTCCTAAGAAAAGATTTGGCTCAAAGGGAGCACTGACATTAATAAAATCTGAAACATCCTTGTGATCTAAGTGGAAACTTCACAACACTGGGTATCTAATATTGAAAAGAGTTTGTTCCGTTGCATAGAAAACGTCTACAAAAGAGGGAAATATAACAAAGCATGAACATATACAGCTTACACATGAGCCTGAGAGATGAGTTTTTAAACAGAGTCAGGGCCAAATCTAATTCAATGTACACCACTTTCTTTCTTTGATTAATTAAGCCACACATGAATAAATACAGTTTCTCTCATAACATCTCTTAACTTGAAATAAATTTGTCCCAAAACTTTGCTACAACTTTATGGTATAACTGTACAGAACTGAAATGTCTGGCTGACAGTAAAAGCAAGAATCCAATAAAAACTGACACACACAGGAAACATTTACAAAATGCACTTTCAAGTTTGAAATTACCAGGGAATCCATAGGGTCTGGATGCTTCTCGTGTTTCCCAGAGTAACTCCTCCAATTACTCTCTATGTAATTTCAAACCTCTAAGTGATACAAAACTCCAGAAGTCAGTGGTAGTAAAGAATAGAAAATTAAAAATTACCATCGAGGTATTAACAACTTAACATTGTCAAACAACGTAAAATAAACGCTAGCATATAAAACAAAAGGCAACAGATAATCCTCCATTTCAAATGCTGAGGGTAGTGTAGGGTTGTATTTTAATGTAATGGGGGGCTGTGGTGGTCCCTTGGTTCAGAGTGAGAGCTTCTGCCTGCCCACATCCCAAGAATCAGAGTAACCTGATCCCAGCGCACTGATGTGTGTCCTAGGCCTCAAAACGCTTCGGGCAGACCATAGGAGCAATGAGGGTCCATATGTAAAGGATGAGGCAGACCCAGCAGGAGGCCATCTTGATCCAGAACACTGACCAGCTCCCCTCCAACAGCTTCTCAATCTTATGGTCACTGTAACTGCAATAGAAGAACGCAGTGAGAGGACTGAGAAAAGACAAATGGTGGGACTCATTTTTAATTTCAAGTCCAATAAACAACGGTGCAGTCGTAACCCAACTAAGACAACCTATGCTTAGAAAAAGCACAGGTGCAACTAAACGTTAATGATGGCTCAGAGCCATTTACATGGCCCAGTGAACAATTCCACTGGGCTAACATGCGCAATACCCGACACTGCTACCTCACCGAATTACCTAAATAAAATACAGTCGTCACAAGGTCACTGAAAAGGCTTTTCCCATAATGACATGAAAAATGTTGGCCGTGAAATGGTCTTAGAATACACCTAACGACCAGCTCACCTGCATTTCTACTCTGACAACACATTTAGCCATGTCAATTCCTTAATTATAAAAACATTTATTTCTATAAACATTTTACAGACAGGGCATACTCTATCTACTTTAAACACTGAACAGATAGAGAGCGTTTCCTCTTCAGTAATGGAGAACTTTCACTGGACTTCAGACTAGACTGAGGAACAGACAGGAGGGGCTCAGCTCAAGGTGAAATCTAGGTTAGTCTGGTAAGTCTGTTGACTTACCAAATACTTTCTTTTTATTGTCCATAACTACAGTATTATGTACACATAAGCACACAGTACTATACAGCACAGTCAGAGAGTGTGTCACATTCAGTATCACTTACTGAAACCAGTTGGTGATGGTCATCATGACATAAAGGGAACCCAGGAAGAAGACAAAGTGGAAATAGGCGTAGCCGTAGATCGTTCCCTCTTTCTCATCATACACCACATTCTGGCCTGCACCAGTCTTCTCCTCATCGTAGTCATCTGAAGAGCACACATTAAATCATGCAAAGAGAATCTGGGTCAGTGACAAATTTAATGTGTGAAATGCTTGAAACACTGGAGAAAAGATTTCCCATGAAGTCAAATTCTAAAAATGGGCCAATTCACTTAAATTAATCAATACACGTTTACCTTACCTTATCTCATCTGACTTCTAAGTAAATATGTATCATACGAGTGGTGTTTTATTTCCAGCAGGTGGCAGTGTGAGCCTACCCATAATCCCACCTCCTCACTGGGCCTCCTTCACTGTGTCATACTAACCTCCTAGTAACAGTGACATCATCTGTGTTTGCTGACCAATACTTTCTCACCATCCTCAATCTGGCTGAGGAATAGCAATGAGCATAGCCCTTCTGTGTGCAAACATCATGGACAGGGACATATGCATACACACTGAACAAGCTGAAGAGGTGTGTGTGTGTGTGTTGGGGGGAGGGGGGTAAATAATGCTTTGTTGGTGAAGGGGGAATAATTTGACTTTCCTCACCTGTGTCATCTCCAAAACAAAAACAGCATCGAGCTCTCTGCAAGGTAAGTACAAAGGAAACACAGAGGTTACCGCCTGGCTGGAATTAAATATTTGAAAGACACAACCCAAACAGACACACACACTTTCTGTCTCTTGGGCCTCATCTGTTTAATTTGATAAGAACGTCTAATCGGGTGTGCCTGGTCAGTGGGATTTTCAAGTTCTGCTTATCTGTTAAACAAGTCTGCACATTTCATTAACCCACACACTTAGTGAGAGCTGAATATTTGTGCATGTACCTCAGTCTCTGGTTGTTCATCGTTCCTACACACCCTGAGCGCTGCAGAGCTTCGCCTGGTGGTGGAAGTCAAGCTAGTGGGGGGTGGAAAAAGAAAAATAGAAAAAGAAATGTAAAGAGAGATGGAGGGAGAAAGACAAAGTTTGTAATTGTGTCACTATGTATTTTTCCAATAGTTTGCAGTTCCCTCTTCTTCAAGGAACAACCACAAGAGACATGATGCCTGCACTTGATGGGAAACACATGTGAACAAATGCAAAAAAACATAGTTCTTGTCTCTCACACCCTTAGGCAGCCACAGCCAATCATACACTGCCTCTCCGAAGTCACAGCCAATCAAAACTACCCTGTCTCTGTCGCTACAGCTTGCCATAAAATACATTACTTTTATTTCACATAGCCAGTAACAGAGCTGCTGTTAATGGGTTTGGATTTTAGCCTTTGAATAATCTTCCAACTCTGCAAATTCAAAGATATGAACACTAAAAAGAGATAAATTTCAGAGAACCTTGCTTTGTGTGTGCGTAAACGTTGAAATCAGGAAAATGGGGAAACAGGAGGTGTGTGTTGTGAAAACAATGTGAGAGCCTAATTCTGCAAAGGGAAAAATTGGACCGGCTGTTGTGAACCAAGTCTTTAATTTCATGCAGCATGGAGACAAGACATATAATTCACAGTGTGTTCTGTAGTGTTGTCTGAAGAGTGTTCTTTGATCACACCTCCTCACATTGTCCTGTAAACACTCAGGATAACAACAACAATCCTAAACCTAGTATCACTAAACACAGATACATCAACAAAAATTTCCACAGTGTGTATGTGTGTTTGTCTTACCAGCAGTAAAGGATGCAGCCAAACAGGATAACGGTTCCCACAGCGGTGACAATCTTCTTGTCGCTCTCCGACCCAGCGTTCAAGGGAAACACACACACGGTTGTGTTCATACCATCTTTCTCCACCACTAGACAGAATGAATGAGCAAACAGAGATTGATGAGGTGAAAAAGGAAGTACAGGGAGTGTTATAACGAATAGAGGGATTGCGAAAGATGCAACAAGTGTGTGTGTGTGTGTGTGTATTGTGTGTGTATTTTGGCACAGTATCAGCGGCAGCGACAGAAGGAGGGGGAGTGGAAATGGAGACATAGTTCAACATACAGTAAGTACAAAAGCACCACAAGCTTCAATAATAGTATGCAGTATACTGGAGTGTAACTTAGGAGGCAAGTGCTGATTTGAAATATTTATAATGAGATTATCTTTGCACGAGAATCTCTGCATAGAAAAGTATCTTGATAACTACTGTGGAAACAGGAGCTCTGTAGTGATGGCAATGTAAAGAGAGATCTCAGACATTACGGACTACTTTGTTTTGAGAATCACAACTTTCTCTAAAGCTCTCAATTAAGCTTTGAATTTTTTACCTTTATCATAGAGATCTTAGTCCTCTTTCTTAGAGAGGCCTCACTTTATCACATTTGGTTTCTTACTCAAGTGAAATGGAACAACTTTTCATAGACCTGTAAGTTAAGCTATTGTTTGTTTGTTTTTTTTTTGTTTTTTATCTGCCACACTGCACTTTAAATTAACCGTAATACCATTATTTTTTTATTTTTATTGTCAAGCTCTGAATTTTCATCAAAACTACTAAAATAAAAAATGCAGGTCACTTAAACAACTAAACCAAATGTCACTTGATCGCTCTAAAAAAAACACACTCCTGAAGCAATAAATGTGTATTTGGTTCTATAGTCAGCTTTCCTGTCTCTACCAACAACTTTGCTATGTTTTTACTGGCATGCCACTGTGTTCACTCCAGTGTGTGCAGTAGGAGGGGGGTCCCCCCTGCTGGTCATGGCTAGTTATTGCAATACTTAAGGTAAAATGTATTTAATATTGATGTGCCCCATTCCTAAACAGAGTGTCACAGAAAATGTGTTTTACATTGTATTTGCTGCAGCATTAATTAGCCTACCCAGTGAGTCAACATAAAAAAAAACCTGTCACTACTAAGTGGGGATGGGTGTGTGTTCATACTCACTTTCTTTTGGTTTGCTGGAGAAGGCTGAGAAGGTGAGGTACATGACGTACACACTGATGACTCCTGGCTGCAACAGGCCTGATGTGGGCTGCACTGCAGAGACACAAAGGTATCATTACACTATGTTTGATTACTGAGTCTCAAATGTGTTGCTATTTGTTAATTCCTCTCTGTGATAAAACTGTAGATGTAATGCAAATGCTTGTATTCGTATTTGCATTACACAGTCAAATGAGATTATGTGCTTGTGAGTACAGGTTCTCACGTTTCTGTATGCATGGGGAGATGGCCAGCAGGGAAACGATGAGGCAGAGGCTGCCATTGATGCCCAGGAAGATTTTGTTAAGTAAACAGGCCTCAGGGTGGGTGTAGAACAGACCCATGAAGATCACGGCTCCTACTGCAACACTGAACAGCACCAGAGTCACGAAGGCCAGAGCAGCATACCACATCCTGTTATATTTTACTCCCGAACTCCTGTGAATAGAAAAAAAGAGAGACAGAGAGGGAGACAGAGAGAGAAAACAGATAGCAAAAGAAAAATACAATATGAACAAGGGCAAATTATATAAGTAAAAAAAGATCAAGTGAACAGGGGGAAAGGAGCAAAGGAAACAGACACAGGAAAGGTAGGCCTAAAGACAAATTAAAAGAAAGACAAAGAGTTATGTTTGGTGAGTTATTCCTGCACCCTGAGGAGACAAGAAGACATGTTTATGGCTACTTAAGTGTTTTCACATCCCCTTTACTTGGTCTGGAAATTTCTGGTTTTATTAAATAGTGCAAGTGAACATGCCGATACTTACAGAGAGGATTAAGTTTAAAGTTTTTATCTGCTGTGGTAGTGTGGTGTGTGTCTGAGTCTATGTGAGAGGGAAAGGGGAAACCGAGTGCACACTCCTAAACCATATGCATCCTGTGAATCTGCAGGGGATGGCCTGCTGCCAAACCTCCCCTCCACCCATAAAAAAAAAGCTACATGACTCCGTCTTTCCCTAAGTTTTTCATCTGTATTTTCCCACAGAAGAATATGGCCACCTCCCTGAGTTTCTCAAGAACAAATAAAAAAGTACAGCACTGATCTTATTTACAGGATGTCCATGCTTAAGCGAGCTGGACTTTAAGTTATTGGGATAAAAGAGACTTGAGCAGAGAGAAGACATGTTGCTCTCACCAGTTTGTGTTCCATCTGTGAGCAAACTCCACCAACAGCATGAGCTGGATGAGCAGGAAAATGAACCCACCAGCGGCTCCTACGTAGCGCCACACTGTAGCATTGAACAGAGAGAGAGGTGAGGAAATTATTTTGAGTGATGACAGGACAGACGCGACAGCTTAAATCTGCTGCAAGACGTAGCACTCTCAAGCTGTGAAAGTACAAATAAATCAGCAGTGTCATTTTGGAAGTTCATGCACCGTCTGGGTCAGACTTAAATGCATACTTTTTTACTTCCACTTCTCTCTTATTACTTGCTGTGCCTCCTACTTCTTGGTTTACAACCACTGAGATGGATAAATTAATGTTATATTAATGAATAAATTATATTATTATAAGGTTTTAGAGAAATATCCCATTTTTACCTTCCAGAAAGGTGTCCTCTTGTGGAAGGAAAAAAGCTCCAGCGCAGCATGCCGCCAATAAAATAAACTTCAGCAACCAGAACCTGACATTTAAAGCAGTGATAATGTGATAATGTTAAAGGTTATACATGAAAAAAGTTAAACATTAATGGCAAACAATCAGCATAATAGCATCCAAAAACAATGATTCCAGACAGAACGGCCTCCATGTGATTTTGTCAGACTTTTGGTTGTTTCAGGAAGAAAGACAGATACAGGGTATGTTGGGTAACAAATCCATTAACATTGTGCCTGAATATATTTTGGTGGTTAACATAGCTGATGTTTATTTATATGTCTCACTTCTGTTCAGTGAAGTATTCAGAAACCATCTGTTATGTTAACTGAGGCCCAGCAAAGAGATGCTCAATTAAAAATTGAGGCTATTTTACGTTAATATTTGATATTAAAGATACTGAACCGACCTGTGAAAAGAATCGAGGCTTTCTTACCCGTTATGTATGGCTGCCCTGCAGCCCTTGCTGTTGTTGACTCGTATGGTGAAGAGAGCGAAGAATGCAAAGAAGCAGGCCATGCCAAAGCACATCTTGTAGACGGCGGAGTAGCCAACCAGGGTTTGGCAGTTTTCTCCTGCATTTATCTTCTCACACAATTCGCTGTAGAAGGGGATCTGATTGACAGGGATAACATATGGAAAATACTTAAATTAGATCATTATAGGGTTGAAAAAAAAAAAATCCCACCTCTGCTCATGTTTGTCTAGTACGCGGCCTCGGAGAAAGAGCCCAATAGTGTCTATTCTGAGCGTCACGCCTCTAAAGGAGCAGAAAGAGAGAACAGGCAGCGACAACAACCCGTCTTTCTCTCCCATGAAGGCCTCTTTCATCCCTCGTTCTCTACAGGCTGTTAGAGGGGCCTTACAACTAACTGTCAGTGTACATAAACAAAAGGCACACATGAATAAATTAACTGCCTTTTGTCAGCGAATCAGAGGGACTGAGAAGACGGAAAGGCAGTGGGAGTATGAGCAAGACAAGGAGTGAGAGACCCGTCTAAACATAAAGTTTCAAAAATCATTTTGAATTACAGTGACCTGCGTAAAAAGAAGAGAGCAAAACTGGAGTGAGTTAACTAGACAAGGACTTTGCTGTGGCCTTCAACAGAAAATTGGAAGTGCTTCAGTGGCTCAGTGCCAACAGAAGAGACAGCCTGAATTTGATAACAACAGACTGGAGGCTCAAATTTCTGTTCCCTTCAACGATGCTCCTGCATCTGTAGGGGTAAGAGTCAAAGCCAAATACAAAAACTGATTTCTAAACGTGTGATATTTTTGAGAGAACTATAGATCTCTACTTCGACTTTACATGTTTTTGGCAGAGTGCTTAGGTCCTTAAAGTTGTACACATCGATGAGACGCCAGCGGATTGAGTTGTCATCTCCTCGGTGTGTAGCACAGTCCAGAGCCAGATCACAACATAGAGTAAAAAGCCCATTTTGGAGCTTTTGTCTCATGTTGAGGACCATATTAGCATGTCCATGGTGTTGTGATTAAGAGGAAAGGGGCCGGCAGTTTCAGACTGCTGTAAATCTCTTGAGAAAAGACCAGTGCTCTCACACGTACAATGGCTGCTCTCTTAGCTTGGACTTCCCACTGTGCTCACGGTGTGACTGACAGTGTGTGTGTGTGTGTGTGTATGTGTATGTATGTGTGTGTAACTCAGCGGGCTTTGCGTGGGGCTATCAGAGGCCATTTTGTGCCTGGATGGGCCTTTTACAGGGTTGTGCTATCACAAGGAGACCCACAGCAGGGAGTCGTTTTAATATTGGACTGTAGACACTGGCAGAGAGAGAGAAGAAAAAACAGCAGAAGGAGATTGCTGTAAAAAAAAAAATGCTTTCACTTGAGGAAGCTTGAAGTCATTGCCATGGTAACACAGTCAGTTGAAGGTATTCTTTTCTTTTTTCTCAGTGTTTGAGTATACGCGGATACACACTGCAAACTGTGTGGTACCTAGAGACAGGAACATCACGTCAAGTGCACAGAGTCAGCTATCGATGTAAATGCAGACAAAAGCATGTGAGGGCGATGAATCAGGACATCATCTGCCAGCCTGTGACCACAGTTTGACTCACCCAGACGAGGAGGATAATTAACTACTGTATATCATGGCAGACAACAGCGCCCATTAAGGCGTTCCGGTTTACTTGGAACGTCACAGAAACAACCACAGAAAGAGTCGGCCTGATAATAATCCTGCATTGAAAGGATTCAAAGAGGTAACATGGAGAAAAAAAAACAATGTGAAAGCTGTAAAGAAAAAGAGAGAACAGCTGCCCTCCTGTGTATCTTCTGCCAAATCCAGAGGCTCGCTGGGCTGTTAAAAACAAAAACCTGCCAGCCTGAACTCCTGCCTCTTCGACTATGGACTCACTACTGTGTAGGTACACGTGGGATCCCCTGGTAAAATAATGGGATGTCTGTTTTGCCTGTAGCAAGTCTATAAATCTTTAATCTTGCCTTTTAGCACTGACAAGATAATGCTGGTACATTCTCTGAAATTTTATTCTATTTATAACAGAAAGCTGAACACAAACTCTGGCCCATTTCAAAATGTGTGTGGAGAGTGTGTAACGAATAAATATGCTCTTTTGCTTTCCTTTCACCTCTCCTGCATGTCAGTGTGTGCTTCTATCACATCACTCTTCTGTCTGATGACACTTACATCTCATTTTATGGACTGTAGTTAACTTCCATGATGTGAAGCCTGGGGTGAATGTACTAGCATAGCAGTAGGCCAGACAGTGTAAAAGGTCATGGTACTGCAGCTAATGTTGGTTTGGTTACTAGAGCCTCTGAGTCAGCTCCGACTGTTCTATTCATAAACTAGGCCATTCAAAAAGGATGACAAAACTAAGGCTTTTAAATCTAGGTTTAAAAGTTTTATAAAAAAAATACTTGACATTACATAAAGCTGAGATTTTCATGAAGATGAAAAAGGAAAGTTTAACTGAAATGATAGATGGGGAGGTTGTGAATGTTGAATGCCTGCTAACTCCTCTGGAAATGAGTGAGCATTGTAATCAGGAAGTGGTTTCTTATGGAGGCATATTTATACTTTTTCTTCTAAAGAAGAACTGAGTGGATATTATCACCAATGAGAAATATCAAAAGTTCAGGACTTCTGTAAATCCACCCCTACACTATACAGTTTTGACCCAAAACATGACTGTTACTGAGGGAGTCATCTCATATAGCAGTCTAGGCCTATCATGAGACACTTCACACCCATGGGTGAGTCAAAAAAACAAAAAACTTCAGTGGCAGATCAAGATGGACTGGAGGAGCAACCTCAGTGTTAATGCACTGACAAGGCTGAGCTTTATTAGCCTGGAGCAGTTCAGCTCAGTGTCTGTGGTGGACAGGTGGCTTGCAGGAGCAGACAAAGGGAGCTTGGAGTGAAGAGGCGCACACAAACAAGCATTATGTTCATTCTCTTTTTCTCGCTATCTATCCACACTCGCTAAAATGTAATCAGAAACTATTAAATTAATAAATTTTGGAAAAAATGGTTATTTTCACTTTATGGTTGCCGGGCCACTCCAAGGGGCCAGTAAAACTCTGATCGACTGGCGAAGTGGGCCAGTAGGGAAAAAATATTATGTTGGACACTGTGTGTGTGTTGGGGGAGTGATACATTACAACGTGTGATTTATGTACTCACATGGTCTCTCAACTCCTTTTCCACAGTGGGGGACATCATGATGACACAGATGATGGTGACCAACAGGAAGTAAAGGGCGTACATGATTCGGGTCCCCGTGGACTGTTTGATCTTGGGGCAGCAATTACAGCAGCACGAGCAGGCCGCTGAGCCGCAGCAGCAGGCCAGCTGCACACAGAGAAAAATGAGGAAAACAGGGAGAGAATACATTACCATATCAGTTTCACAATTTTCCACACAATCATGAGCCATCTCATACTGACATAATGTATTTAAGGGGCACTTGGGAAAGGGAGGACCAGGGTTTAAGTGCTCTTATTTGCAACCATCCCTGTCAGCTGCTGAGCCTGGATTAGGATATGAGGTAAAAGAATATTCCCGGGATTCCCGAAGTATCATAAGACAAAAATGTATTTGATTGAAGTGAAATATTTACTGATTTCAACAAAAATATTTACGAATACTGAAAATAGACAAAGAGAGCAGTAGAAAAAAAACATAAAATTGGAAATACAGAGACAGAAAAAACTCATAGTACTTTCAATGATAATTCAAAACAAGAAATTGGTAGTTTGGCATTTGATTGGGAGCCAAAATAGGAGTCCAGTGAAGTAACATTTTATTCATATAACCCCAAACCATAATCTGAGTAACATACCCCTAACTTCCACAGAAAAAGATAAAAAAGAACAAAAGAAAAACCTTTAACAGGAAAAAATTCTTCTTGGGAATCACCCTAGAAGAACAAGAGAGGAAAGTTCTCTCTTCCAGGATGGACAAATGTGCACTATGTACAGAACAGACAAAAATTGCAGTAGTAAAATACTATTATTTGGTTTTATTTTACAACCAAAACTGTTTGTTTTGCTTTCACAAACATGCACAATGTGCAAATGAATGAGTCACCACTGGAGTCATTTAGATAATAATGGGTTGCTGAGGCCTAGGTTTGAAAATGTAATGTTTCATTTCTCAATAATGGTGCAAGCAAAAAATATTTGTTTGTTTTTCTTAACATCCCCAATAATATGAGGACAAATTGAGGACAGTGCAGCTTTATTCTGTCCTGTTACTTGTCAAATTATATTTGAATTTTCAGATAAATCTCAAAGACTAGATCATTAAGTTCATATCTTCTATTTCTTTATGTTCAATAAAAATAATGTAAGTAATTTTCTGTGCTAAGACATTTCATTCTTCAACATTTATTACTACAGATATCTCAGCCTCCAGAGCCCTTCAAGTGTCAAAAGCTCCTGGTAAACGAATATACGGCAAGGCAAACATGAATAACCCTATGTATAACAGCTGTAAGCTTGTTTCTATCTATTCCTCCACTGATAGTGCACAACAGCATCGCCGCTGAAATAAATCAAAGTGGAAACACTGACAGAGTTCATCTCACAAAATGCAATGTTCATAGCACTATAACTGCAAAACACATTATTGTGAAAGGTGGTTAAGCACTTAGAGTACAGCATCTAAGGTTTTTTGTTGAGACTGTTCAGAGGTTGAGGCCCTTTTGGCAAACTTTTACGTGTGGGAGTGTTCCTTCTGGTACATTGATATAGTTCCATACCTTGAGCTTTCACAATTCTGCAACACATTCTACTTTTCACAGGTCTGAGCCAGAAAACAAAATTGATGGCAACTTTCTAAATAGAGGAAAACTTTGCAATAGAAGACACCCATCGGGCTGTCTCTTTGCTCATTCATGGTTTCTATCACAAGGGACAAATCCCTCTCTCTCTCCTTCAGATGAAGCAACCTTTGGTCAGTGCAGACAGTGAAGTCTCTTGTCTGAAAACACACGCACACACTCGCACAGAGGCCTACTCTGTTTCTTCTGACAGGCCCTCATATAGGAGGAGGACACTCTCATAAAGACAGGGCCTGTGTTCTATTTAGGAAAGAGGAGGCTCTATAATTATACAGTAAAACATCTTTCTGTAGCCACTCCACCCTGCTTGTACAAGCTTCCTACCTCTCAGACTGCAGAACACACACACTGCTGTGGTACAAGGTGTGGTACACTGTAGGGCTACAGTGGTGCCCCACTGCTGGATGGCTTACACGCCATTTTCCTTTGTTGTCCCCTTATGGGATGCAACACAGCCTTTACAAATGTGAAGGGAATGGCACTACTGTGTGTGTGTTTAATGCCAAGCCTAGTCTGACCATGGCTGAGTCTTTCTGAGCTACAGGGAAAACTTAGCACTGTTATTACAGCATGTCATGAAAGTTACGTACAGACTATTGTCACCTGCATTGGATTAAAAGCCACAGTTAC
The DNA here is from genome assembly GCF_017976425.1 of Toxotes jaculatrix. Lineage (NCBI taxonomy): Eukaryota > Metazoa > Chordata > Actinopteri > Toxotidae > Toxotes > Toxotes jaculatrix. Next base: position 15,369,463 of record NC_054400.1, on the reverse strand, counting down.
CATCATTATAATGTTTGTAGGTAATCTGATGAGCCCTGCACGAATGGAACACATGATTTAAAATATTTTTCTTTTTGTATCTCTGTGACCATGAAATATAGCCACAGCACTATTCCGTTCACAGCTGTAGCAGCCTTATCCTGCACTCCCTACTCTCAGCAGACGTATCATACACTCCCTTTTTTCTTTCTCACACTGATATACAGTACAAGAATGTATTCAGAAGAAGCCTTCTTTGTCATAAATTGCAGACTCCATCTGATGTTCTGACCCCTTTGCAAAGGTTTATAATAAAATACTCAAAGATAAGGATTTGCCTCTACAATCTTTATTTCAAATTTCCACCACAAATGTCAACAAAATACTTCCCCTTCTGTGGCTGTATTTAATTAATCTATGTCTTTGCAATACTCATTTCTACCACTGCATCTCTTTACTGTATATTTCCTGTACACACCTTGTAACTCAAATTTGTCTTTTCCTTTTTTTAATGTTTTTGGGGGCTTTTTTGCCTGTATGAAATAGGATGAATCAGCAACAGACAGGAAATGAGACTAGAGATACAGGGGAATGACAGGCAGCAAAGGTCACAAGCTGCACTCGAAATGAAGATGTTGCATGTACACTGTCAGAGTTAACTAAGATGCCCAACTTTGTAGCTCAAATGTATCTCGACAACGGGGGATTCCTACTGTATACAGATCCTCTGGTGATTAGTAAATTTTTTCAGATAACTCATCCTAGCAATATCAGTTCAATTTGCCTTTCAGTCACAGCAGTAATCTTAGCCCTTGTCTGAGTGCATGTCCTAAGCCGGGATCTGGGTGTACTGACGTGATAAATCCAATGTGCAACATTGCCTGATGTGTTACGTTCCGCTCCAGATGCCAGTAATGTGTGGTATGCTGCAGACTACTGGATCCACACAGGCACATGGTCAGGATCAAGCTACTCATGTCAGTCTTTTATAGATGCCCCACTTAACTGTTTTTTTTGCCACAAGTTGAAGAATGAGGTCTAATAACCTGGGCTTTTTCCTGCAAGCTGTGTGGTGTTGTTTTGATAGTTCTCTAAACTGTTTCCCATGTGAAATCTAACCCAAAAATACTGCCACCCAATTCTGAAAAATTGCTGAAAAATTGCTGAAAAATCCCCACTGTGTCTGTTTCTCTTGTAACAAGCGGGTAGATTTAGATTTTTCAGAAATTGTGAGATGCTGAATTATTGAGAGTCAGTAAAAGCACTGCAACAGTCATCTCCACCCATTATGCCTCATCTCACAGAGGGCAGATAATGACCTACATCAACCTCATCATTTTCCCACGTCTTGTGACCACCTCTGTAGCAGGATTTAAAACTATAGAAAAAGACATGTAATTGCACCTTTTGAATGAGAAATCAACAACGTAGGGAATCATACTAAGAAACCGATCATCTGAAAATCTGGGTTCAAGCCCTTGTGACTGTAATGTATCTGTCTTGCTGTAGTTTCCATAAGACAAACAGCAAATCTGTTCCCACTCCATGAGTTTAATCAAGTGTGAGTAAATAGGTCAGCATATAAGGTTCAAATGTAATTGCTTTACCAACACTGTAATGCAGAAATAAGAACAGCAGAAAAATAGGTCAAATCGTGAATTTGACCTCCTCATGCTATCTGGGTAACGGTTGTGGGCAGCACACACAAAGACTTCTTTGATGCTTTGATGCCTGATCAAACACAGAATGAGACCAGTTTATTCCCAATCAGGATCCAACAGGGCTGTTTTGATATCCATTCATGGATAGCTGTGGGAGTAGGGATCAAGCACATACACATGCACACAATTTACCAAGATACCCTGGAAGAGTGAGCACGAAGAGGTTTAACATATTGCCTCTAAGGCTGCATGTGCACATTTCCGCTTTTGTGAACAGATTTGTAGGCGTGAATCTAAACCAAGTTTTATTTATGTGGCCCCTGTGCTCTATTTCATGACACACAGCTTAAAAGGATAAGCCGTTTCCTTTGTCTCTGCTGCACCCACATGTCTTTCTCAATGGGCGATTAATTAACCACAACAGGCTGAAAGTAAGCACGAAAAAACAGGACGATTTAAGCTGTGAGGGTGTTTAGATTTCATTAGTTAGGGGGTGTTTCACCAGCAGACTGCACACAGTGAGGGGGCCCAACAGCAAACTCTGCTGAGCTGATGGAGGGAGGTGGAGCCCAGAGAGGAAAAAGGTCTCCAGGAATTTCACCACACACAGATACAAAAAGAATATCCATGGTAACAAACGCTGACCCTACCCACTTCATAGCCCATCCACCCCCTCCTCCCCTGCCTGCCTGGCCTACCAGCATGTCAGCAGGTGGTCGGCGTGTCTGCAGTGTACCCCCCTACTTCAATATCAACGGCAACCCTGCACTAGCTTGTCATTCTGCTGTAGCCACCCGTTCCAAAGATCATCATCTCACGCCACAGCAAGGAAGAAGCTGCGGATAAACTACCAGTAAGGTATGCCCCGGTATAGAGTTCAATTAAGCAAAGACTCTGACAACCCTCCACTGAGGGCACCAACTCTGATTGTGTGATCCTCAAAAGACAAAAAGTCATGTCTTCCTCTCTCAGCCTAAAGCTATGTTTTTCTCTCTTCGTCTCATTTCCGCCATCCTCCCCCACCCTGTTACGTGGAGATTTATTGTTGTCATCTCTTGTTTTGTTTTGGGGTTTTTTTGCCTCCTATTCTCTCCTCTTCACTCTCTTTGTTATCTTCAGTTGCCCTTTACCCTGAATCACCCACACCCCAACGCTCTACTACCTTCCAGCTGTTCCATGGGACAGGAGAAAGACGATATTGCTCAAAGCACCCACACAAACACACGAATTAACTGAATGCTGAGAGGATATAACAAGACACAGCAGTGAGAGTCAACGCAGGAAATGAACACAAATGCCATTTAAAATGCAGCAAGTAATTGCAGAGACACAGAGTTATTCTGTATGACCATGACTTGGTCACTGAGGTCTCTGACCTAGAGCTGAATGCTTAATCAACAAAAGCAATACAGTCTTTTATGTAGACAAGCCACATCTGTGATTAGACTGTGAGCACTGATGATAATTACTATGTTTTTCCCACTCCTATTTTGTACGGTCTTATTATCCTCAAAGCAGCAGCGATGAGAAGAACTGGAGTATTTGGACAAACAGCAAACAAATCAAACACACAGGGGTAAACTCTGGTGCATGTAGCCACGCAGACACAACTGCTTACGCAACAGACCATTCGCAAAAATAGGTCACTCACTATAACACAGTAAGCACAGCAAAAGGATAATCAGGAGTGGGTAGACAGATACAGAGACAGCTAAGGGTTTTCTCCTCCAACATGTCAACCAACCAAGCAGATGTGCACTTACACTGATTAGGAAGTGAGGACATTATCATCTAACAAAATCTGGATGGAATACCTGAGAAAAAAACTGTTTGTTCCTGCTGTGACTAATACGTGATGTTGACTTTATGTTTATCAGAAGGGGGAAAAAAAACACCCAAAAGCGAACAGTTTTTAAGTGCACATGACTCACAACTAAGATGAACACTGTTAAAACAACTTAAATGGAAGAAGGTGGCCCAAAATTTACAGTGACTACATCAGTGGGAGTATAAATCTCAGGCCGACTCAAGCCATCAGTGTGGTGGTTCATTCATCTAATACATTCATTTTAAGTCCCTGTCCTACTTTACTTTAGTACATCCTGCCTTTCGTAGACTCATTATGCTGTAGCTGGCTGTTTTAAAACTAAGGAAACTCCCTGTTAGTTAGAGCTAAATGATAGTGGCTGCTGGATAAAGCTGACCACAATGAATCATGGCGGACTAACAGCTCAGACGAAACTGCAGACACACCTTCTTATCTCAAATTACAACAACGCTTTATGTTGAACGTAGTGAGGTGAGACCCACAGAGGGAAAAAAAGGAAAGGGGGAAAGGCGAAACAAAAAACTTTAAAACAATAAGATTCAAGGCAGGAACTTTCTCACACACAAGTAAGGTTGGCCCAAGCTCCGGACTAAGGCCTACTCCAGTTTCCCCTTATATTGTGACTGACGGCTCCACTATTGTCTATTTAGCTAGGCAGCTGTATACACACAGCAAAAATGTATCACTGCTCTGTTTCCTATACACAAAGGGATGTCTTTGCCTCTCTCTTGGCAAATATAGCCCCTAGCTACAACTAACAGAGAAACTTTAGTCCACTGAATAGAAAAGAGAAAACAGAAAGAGACAAAAAAAGAAGAACTGAGGTACAGTGAAGAGTTGAAAAACAGAAGGCTGAAATGAAACAATGCCATGCAGACAACAGAGTGTGTCCCAGAAATAGCCAAAGGACAAAGACCAAACAAGAACGGGAAGACAGTCAGAATACCAGACAATCTGAGATCAACAGGTACAGCATCATGCTGTGTTTACCCAGAGGCCTGTTTCACTTCCCAAAGTGTACTGTTTGCTAGTGTGAGAATTCAGTTGCACAGAATTGCACACAGTATCGTGGCATTCCCAGCAACAGCCCTACTGTGAGCCAACTGACAGTAAAGGCGCCATTCAAAAGAGTTAGTGGGCATTTCACACGGTTACATCACCACCTTCAACCCGCATAAAAAAAAAATCATCAATTATAGAGACAAGACATGGGAAGATGTCAAGAAGAGGAGGTTGAGGAAGACATTACTGCTGCTGTATGACAGTTCAGAGGGAGACAAAAGAGATGGTCGATTGCCAGTGATGTCCCTGTGGGAAAACAAACTCCTGCTGCTGCTGACCAAAGCAAAATTCCTGAGAGGAAGCTGAAAATAGCAGATATGTCTCACATGGGCACAGTTGGCCAGCAATTCTAATCGTATGACTGACCCACAAATTTATCATGTAGGGGACTCCTATAGATGTTCAGTGGCCGTATTCACTTAGGCTACAGTTTTATAGCTTGTCAACACCTGTTTCTAGGATCACCTGCCCCACTGTGACATTCCAGCCACTATACCGTGACCTCCGCAACAAACAGTCCATCTGAGGGTGACAGCTGTGTTTGTGTGAGTGTTGCTGGGCTGAACGTTTTGTAGTAGTTCAGGATTTCACAACATTTGTCCATATACGTAAAAAGATCACATTCCAGTCAGCTGGCATCCTTAAGAATTGCAGAAATCTTCCCACCAATCCATATTCCTCAGAAAAACTCTTTTATTTTGCACCGTCCTGATAAGGGCAAGACAGCCAAATGTGTTTGGTGAATGAAGCATGGTGTACTGGAGAAGAGTTGTGCAACACTAAAATACAACACTAAAATCGACAGAGGCCAGAGTGTAGGGTCGGTTCATGATGTCTTACTCAAGGATACTTTATCAGGAAGGATGCTTCCTGAATCACAGATTCTTATGCTCTAGGCCCTCCTGACTTTTGTACCCTGTGTCATTGCTGTGCTGCTTACAGACACCCATATGGTTTCAGTCCTGTCCCACACTCACAGCCAATGCTTACAGCGCTTTGGACAACACTCAACATTGAACTAAAGCCTACCCCCTATCCCATCGCAACATGGCATACATCCCTGGTCCCACTGAGAAATTACAAGTGAGCTGCTCCCACACCATGCCTGGCTGTCTCTCCAAACCTAACCCAAACAACACCCACCCTCTCCTAATTTACCCTTCCAAGCCAAGGAGGAAACTAACAGACCACACATCAATTTGGCCCCCTCTAAACCTCAAGAGCACATGTATGCATAAGCAAAAAAAAAAAAACGAAAAAAAAAAACATTAATTACAAGTATACACTATACACATAAATAGAGGTGGTTACAAAGAACTAAATGGGTGTCTGTGACCAGGATTAGCACACCAATACAAAACTAATCTCACTGTTTGCCCTTCATTTTCTCTTAATCCTTTCCTGTTCCCATCATTCCCTATCTTTGAAAACAACAGGAAATAAAAGCTAGCTCTCCTCACATGAGGGTTGTGTCTAAGTAATTAAATTCCTGTCCAGACCAGCTCTGCAGTGGTGACTGCGTGGTCAAAAACAATCTGTTAGTTAAAAAAATAAAAGACACACTCAGCAGTGAAGAAAACCCTTTCAAACTTTACGCGTACACCACCAGCTGCCTGTTTCTCAAAGTAATTCTACAAGTTTATATTACCTAAAGCCCTCAAATAATCTAGAAACACAATGTTACAACCAATCCTTTCTCATTATTGATTAATTCAATGCGTATTTTCCAAAGAATCCCTTAATCTATAAAATGGTGACAAATTTCTAAGGCCCACACTGATCTTCTTAAATCTCTTTCAGTTCAAAAACAAAAGAAACTGACAACACAAGGAATCAGCAAAACTGCAACCGAGAAACTAGAACTAGTAACTTCTTAGCATTTTTGCTAATAAAATGACTTCAGATCAATTTATCTACATTTTTCAGGGTTGATTCTTCAAATTCAAAATAGTTTTTTTTTAACCAAAAACAAAACAGAAACTGTCATCATTACTTTTCTTCAGTAGGTATCTAATGTGTCACCCTGAAGACAGGGTACCTAACTTTTAAAAGTCTGTAACTTAAAAATTTACCTAAAACATATCAGAAACAAACAAAAACAAAACAACAAAACAGGTCTCATCATATTAATTTTACAGGGGGTAAATAATGTAGCTCATTTCAACTGACATGTCTTAATTTTACAAGTAATTCTGCAATTTTAAAACGTAACTAACTGACCGTAACCACCTCAGAAACACAGAAAACGAAACCATAACATTTCCATAGGGGGGTATAGCAGAAGTAGTCGCTCGAAATAGAACTGGGCTGAAGTTTGTGAGCAAGATGTTCCTTATAGGGCGCAACTGTGCCCTGCTGCAAACAAAACAAGAAAACCACAAGAACGATGAGTTCACACCCAGTGTACGCAGTCAATTCTAAGGATGGTCATCCTACAATGTTTAACACGTCTAAGGTCATTAAACCGTGACGATAGTTTTGATAGCAGGTACTGTGCGTCGGCTACTCACTGGCTGATGTTTTAGCTAGTCGCTTTGCCTCATCTCTCTTTGTCTTCCCTAACACCGCTACAGTGAAGTTACTCAGCTCAGTGAATCAACTGTGATATTTTAAAACTGGTAATGAATTACAATAGCTGACATTGCGGTCGGAAAATGCCAAGTTTAATTAAAAAAATATCGCTGGCTGGCATTAGCCGGCGGCGAGCGGACGCCGATGCAAACAGTAAACAGTCGACGCTCGACCTAACGCTGCGCTTCACTGTAACGCTTCATTTTAACGTTTACAACCGTCAACCGTTCAACAACAACAAACAACAACAGTAAGTCGGTTGATCGTTCCTCACCTGCGAGATACAACACGGAGTACACATTTTGCGGGGAGACAATAAATAAAATCCGTCTCAGGGAAAGACGAGCTCGCTGCTTTTCTGGGTCGCTTTCTTCTGCCTCCACATGAAATCACTACCACACGGGAAACAACGCGACTGTCCTCCTCCCTGCCTGGCCGCCGCCGCTGCCTCTCCTCCTCCCCCTGTCTCTCCTCCCACTGCACATCAGCCACAAAAAAAAAAAAAAAAAAAGCCAAACACAAAGCTGTGCTTCCTCTGCTTCAGAGTGTCAGGAAAGTGTCAGTAACCAGATGACTAAATAGGCCATGAAAGAGAGAAATTCCTCGACACACTTTCATGTTTCGTTTCATTACAGACCAAAGCCTCCCAGAAAGCCAGATGTCTCACGAACATTAAGGTCTTTATGTGGTTTGATTTTCACGCTATTGTCCTATTCATATTATGAATATTAGAGGAATGAAATCACTGCCTTACGCACAAGACCATCATGGAATATTAGGGGAATGCGCAACAATATTCTGAGAGTTATTGTACTCTAACAGTGGGGCGGTTAAAGGTCATTTTAAATATCTGATGCCATTTTCATTGTGGTCTCATTTCCATTTCCAGTTTGACACAGCAGAGAAATGAAAGAAAGCATCAGCCCATTGATGGGAAATCCATATACAGTGCATGCACAATTATGATCTTGCACTGAAAATCAATCAGGATTTTTTTTATGTTGTGTTGTTATGTTATGTTATAGAAAAATTGGTCAGACCACAAACATTCCCTCTTGATTTACTTTGCAAAGAACTTTATCTGTTCTCCAAGCTCTACAAATAAAATCAGCCACCAGCGTAGCCTTTAAATCATTATGTAAAGAGAAATAGAACATGAAGTGGCCTAGGTCTTTTCTCCTCAAGAGGTTAAATTTGGCTTCACATAAGGATCTGCCTTGTGTTATTCATGCTACAGTTGTAATAATCCCCCTACAGTTCTGCACACACTCATTCTCGATTCAGACATATGATTATTCTCCCCAAAATCCTGTGCTCACGTTTTTGCGACAGCATGTGGGCAGCTGTGAGCTGAGTCCAGCTGTGGCTTTCCTGGTCAGTGAAGTGGCTGTTATATGAGCTTGAGCTGATAAGGCTGCTACTGTAGCTCTCTATGACTGAGTTGCTATTGGCCAAACCTGTCATCTGACCCAGTCACCCACTGCTGCCACACAAAGTCATTGTGTCCCACTCTCAGTGCTGTATTGTGTTCATTTATAAATAGGCTTGAATCACACAGGGCGGCCTCTTTCTGAACTTAGGCAACATGACGTCAAATCCATGACCCTCTGTGCTCAGATCCGAAAAAGCATCACATTGAAAAAGACAGCAAAATGCATGCGCTTTTGTGTGTGATTTTTCCTAAAATCAGTATGACATTAACTTAAGGGAAATGTATGCTTGTGAGCACTGAAGCAGAAGGCATTTAACACTGAACAGAAAATACAAATCTACACTGGCTTTTATTGTTGAATAAGAAATAAGATTTGATTAAATATGAAGGCTGAATTTTCCAACAATGACATTCTCTCTTCTCTAATCTGATGTTGTTTGACTGAAAACCAAAAGGGCAGCCGTACGCCTGCCAGATCATCAGGTCCCTGACTTGTCAGACTGAGTTCAATCACAGCGATGTTGAAGAGAAAGAACAGGGAGGGAAAATATGTCTAGAGGCACATTGTTGTACAACACTGTCAAGCCCAGAGTCACCCCGAAGACAGGGTTAATGTCTCACAAACACACAGGCACAGACAGACCCCGCCCCAACTCTCACTAACTTGCTGAGTAAATAAACCGTGAGTATGTTTCTGTCCACACACATTCAAAAGGTGCAAAAACAAACTGTGTGAATACGTCTAACATGAAATCAGTCTGTATTCTGTGAACTGGATGGGTGTTGTTATATGAACATGTAAACCTGTGGGAACATTTTTGTCCTCATAATCATGACTTCCTACCACTGAGGATAAATATTTACTGAAAAAAAAACATAGGTTCATGGTGAGTTATTAAAGTAGGTTGCTGAAAGTTTCACATTTTGTCTCAATCATAATCACAGCAGGAAAATTCCATATATGCATACCCACCATTTATTGGTTTTCCATACAAAAAAATAAAAATACATCTACATGAAATCAATCAGACTTGCTAGTTTGGTTGTTCCTTTTTTCAGTCACATAAATAGACACATTCCAACAGGCTTCCAGAGTTTAGGCATCAGTGAAGAATGACCAGAGCCAACACTATTGACCACAGACAGTCTCTGCTGTTCATCAGTTGCTGGACTGCTGGGCACAGCAGCACCATGGATACTTAGAGCTAACCTTAGGCCCAATTCCCAACTCAAATAACAACTCTAAAATGTCCTAAAGTCAACCACATCCAAGCTTTTTTTCCTCTTGTGCTGGGTTTGGACTTTTTTTTTTCATTCCAGTAGACAATCCTGAGCAAAGTGGGAAGCTGAGCCACGCAGTGGTGTGAAGATGGTGACCATCTGATTTACCAGGCTCCATCCGGTCAGAAAATGAGCTTCTTCTTCATCACAGCTGGAAATAAGACAAAGTCTATTGTTACAAACATTATTTAAAAAAAAGCAGATTACGTTCTGTTTACACAAGTCTATGCTAAAAACAGCAGAGCCAGATACAGTAAACTACATGCTCAAGTAGAAGAAGTCTATAATGAGCAATCTGCTAACCACTAAAGTTTCCATCTACTTTAAGTGTTGGAAAATCTCCCTGTAATATACTGTAGCACAGAGCATAGCGTATAGTCAGCCCAGATATTTTCCAAAACCACAGGAGAAGCTGGAAAAGCTTTGAACCTCCCAGTAACACCAAGGTCTGCCTTCAGTAAAGCATACCCTCCCACAATCCACTAAACTGTATGTGTGTGTGTGATCTACTTCTCTAAACTCTGAATATTAACTGTACTTAAACGTGCAGCCAACACCCTTTGAATTGGTAGGTTCAGTCGAGTGGTATCGACTGGTCTAGATTTATGACCTTAGTGTGCGAGGCCATGTAAACAGCTTACTGGGCAAAAATTCACAACATTCTCTATGTGACTTTGGTCTGAGTAGGATGTTCTGAAATTTCTTGCTCTTTCAAAATCGGCCTAAAACATTTGTAGCAGACACTTCTCCTTTTCCTGCTCAAACCACAACTTAAACACTTTCACCATAATGATATTGACCAGCTTTATTTGATTTCGAGTAATCCAAGGTCAGGGAGGCACTTTGAGGATTTTGGTATATATAGCAAACACAATTAGTGGAGGTGGGGTGTATCTACATAAATATGAGCTTATATGTGTTCTTTACTTGTCTCCAGTCCTTCTATTTTCCTCTTGAGCCCGACTGTTTCCTTCTCCCTCAGAGCCTCAGCTGAACAGTTGGGTCGGGGGAGCTGGGGGCCAGGAGTGGGAGCAGGCCGATTACTGAAGTACCCCATCTTAAGAGCCTGGAGAAGAACAGAGAAAAGCGTAAATATCTTTGTTGTGAAAGACTCCCCTGGAGTCTTCTCAGGAATTTGCTTATTACCTGTGTAGCTGTGGTCCTTGTTGAGGGGTTAAAGGTGAAGAGACCCTGTAGAAGCTCTAGTAAGTCGTCTCCAGCTGCACTAAATATATGTTCCAGAGGTGTGCCAGGAAAGATTTTGAAGGAGACATAGTCTGGAAGACTACTCACTCCCTGTAGAGACATTTGACAAACAAATGTATATGAAGATGCTCAGCATCTGACAAAATCAAATACAATCACAGACATAACAGGGAAAAAACAGATAAGTACAGGCCATGTCTCTTCTGTGGCCGTCCCAAGAGCCTCAAAGATCTTAGTCAGCTGGTCAAGATCTGAGTCTCCAGCGAGGAACGGTATCTACAGCAAAAGGAGACATACAGAGACATTAGCATGAATACAAACACAAAAGTGTCCCTTGTTACTGTGTTTTTTTTTTGAAGTGAGGTTTGTGTACCCGAAGGAGTAACTCTGCCAGGATGCATCCCACTGCCCACATGTCAACACCCACACCGTACATCCTGGCACCAAACAGGAGCTCAGGGGAGCGGTACCACCTAGGAAAGGGATGAATGAACAGAGAGACAAGAGTTAAATTTTACAGGTCTCAGCCAGTCAGTGAAACCACAAGGGACCTCTCTTACAGCAAGAAGATTAATTCTGTTTAACTGGAATGAAGCCTCCAACACCAACACTTTTTTGATGTGCAGCTACCCAGTGGTCTAATCATTAATTTTCTATAATGCATCCTGTCACATGTCTCAACCAGAGCCAAAATGATCCCATCAAAATATAAATTTAAGTTGATGAAATAAAACACATGATTTGTTTATCTAAATGGATTTAGATTAGCAGCTCTATGAGTTTTCCAATGTGTGCAACAAAAACACAGGAGGAAGAACAGAAGAGTCCAAGTTCTGTGTCATTAATACCATGAGATAGGGAGAGACAGCACAGACCTGGTAACAACTTGATGTGTGTAGACTCTGTTGGGGCTGCCAAACGATTTGGCCAAACCAAAATCAGCCAACTTCAACACTCCATTCCCGTCCAACAGCAGATTATTGGGCTTCAGATCCTGGACATACAAAGTATATACTTTTCTGATTGTGTGTGAACATAGGTGTGTATGTATATATGTGTGTGTGTGTGAAGTAAAAGTCCTCTTACCCTGTGTAGGACCCAGTGTTGGTGCATATACTCTAATCCCTGTAGAGTCATGAGGATGTAGGCTTTGATGTTGGCTGGAGTCAGGACTAGGCTGGTGTCTTTGATGATCACCTTAGAAAGCAAAACAAAGTCCAAGAGGCTTAAGTAAAGATGGATATCTGATGACTAATAATCTTCGTCCATTACTTCATGTTCTTACATAGCTGTAGGCCACACATTCAAAATAAAATTATGCTTATCAGAGCAGATAAGAGAATGAAAGTCAATTGGGATAGATCTCTGTGAAGAAGTAGACACACCTGGAGCCAAGCTAAACAGCACAGTTCAGATTCTACCTCTCACCCAGAACCTCCTTTGCTCCACCAGCTCTAAAAACACTGGCTCCAGTGTGACAATGAAAGCATCCAACATCTGTAGCTGATAAGCTCATGCAGCCAAATCTAAACATGTGGCCTAAAAATAGGCTTTTCGGCACCAGTAATAAGATGAGCATCATATTTCATCCCGGTGTTCGTCCTGTCTGTCTGCTGCCTGTGAACAGCTAATGGCATCAGTTCATTGTGAGAGCCAAGAGCAGAGTGATATTGATTTTTTTTTTTTTTAAGCGTGGTTATCTTGTTTGCATCATTCTATTTAAGTCTGATGTATTGGTGGTGGGCACCCATCTGGAGCCTTGAATACTAAAAAAAGCCAAAGGAGGAGGTGGAGTAAAAATATAAAAGCCTTAGTGACCCTGTAGAACCGCTTAATGGTCCAGTGAGAGCACTCACATGCTCATATATTCTCATCTGACAATTACAGTGTTTTCACCTGCTCTGCTTTTCAGAGTACTGGAAGCTGAACATAACTCAACACAAGCTGAACCAGCAAATAAATTTGCCACACACAGTTGCCACACACATCTAAAATAGATATTTAGGAAAAAAAAAAAGGGGGAAATAATAAGGGCTGAAATGTCCATCTGGTGGCTCTCTAGTGAAATGCAGCTTCTTTTACAATGCATTTGATTACCATAAATTAATGAGTAAATCTCTATCCAGGGAAAGGAATATGATTTAAGGTAATAAATATTTGTACAATATGATCCAGCTTGAGAAGGGATCATTCAACTCTACATCAACCTTTGAGGCTGCAGTTTATGATATTGGTCCATTAAATCACATAAAGTACTACTGAATACCGTTATATTGCAAGGAGATGCTATGAATAAAACAATAGGAAAACCCGTACAGATTGATTTTCCAAGTGTATAAATTGATGTTTTCCTAAAAAGGCCTGTTAATTATTTAGCTTTAAGGAAACACGATAGTTCCAGAAAGTTACATAATCCTTTCTGTTAAGACAAATTAATAAAGAAATGTTGACAAACCAAAAAACCTTATGTGTTGGTGGAATCAAAATGAGAACAAGCCCAAGATTTTTCTTGAGCTGATGCATGGGGCTGTGGGCGACCGACTGACCGACTGACCGACAGACAGTTTTCTTTTATCCAAGAGTGGGAACTGTCTCACCTCAAGATCTGTTTCCATGAAGTCAAACACCAGACTGATGTTAGATTTGTGTCCAAAGGCATCCAGCAGCTAAAACACACACCACATTACACATTAAAGTAAAATACTTCCAAAATAGAGAGCTAATCCAAGTAATAAAAAGAAATATGAAACATATATGCTAACACACTGTACGTTTACCCACCCCAATGATATTTGGATGATGCAGCTCCTGCAGCAGTTTGATCTCTCGCAGAGCAGTCCTGTTTATACCTATTTAAAAGATTATAAAATTAGAGTCATTAAATGGTGCATTACATAAGATGAACTGTGGCGTTAAAACATTAAATGCGTGCTATCGGTGAGTCAGCACTCACCATCTTTAGCCTCGGTTCTGTGGCCAACCTTAATCTGCCAGAAAACAGACAAACAGACAGTTGCTAAACATCAGCATAGCAAACAAAAGCTAACAGAAGCCCAAACTTAAGCTAATTTATTCTACCTTTTTAATGGCAACTATGGTGTCAGTGGTTTTGTCCCTGGCTTTGTACACTGTGGCAAACTGAAAAGGAGAGACAGAGAGCAATGAGCACAGAAACACAGAGCCCAAAACATCTTTTTTTTTTGTCCACCATCACTGCTGCTGTGAGCAGCATGCACCAGGAGGGCTTTGTTGACATTAACAACCAGCTAACGCTAGTTAGCATGCCATCATGGTTTCTACACAACTAGCCCGACACGCGAGGGAGGAACGTAGGGAGAGATAAAGACAGAAGTCGCTGTTTTTTCCTCTCTGCCTACCTGACCCTCTCCGAGGAAATCCAGTTTCTCGTATCGTTTGGCTCTGGATTTCACATCAAGCGCCATGGCAGCTAACTGTCACTTCATTAGTAGACACTTCCTGCCTTGTTAAAGGTCCTCAAGGACTTTTTCCGGGTTAAAGGAGGTTTTTAATTGACCAACAGCGCCATCTACCGGTTTGATGAAGAACACCCCTTGTAGAAATGATAACCAGTAGGATTTCTTTTCTCTTGGGCCACAACTGTTACAGTTTTTATTAAGAGTCTGTTTTCCCTCATAAAACACTTTACCATTATACTCCTGCTGCTGCCATAGTAACCATAATTACTAACTATAACTATAGATAAACTGTAAACAAAAAAGTTTTTTCTTTCTTCATTTCTTGATTTTAATCTTAATCTTTCTACAGCTATGACTGCTACCACCACTAATAATAATAATAATAATAATGTTACACTCTAATAATATTTTTCATACCTACACTTTGTGTGACCTCTGAAGCAATAAAAGCAAAACAAATTCCTGCAAGTAGCATTTCACAGTTGATGATGCAATATGCAATGCTGTGATGGCCCTGACACTTTGCTTTTTTATTCTTTTTTTTTTTTTTTTTTTAGCAGTTAGCAGTTTGACATTGGTCTCCTGAGAGTCTCTTCTGTCAGTTAGAAAGGTTTTGTGATCTATGCACCACTGAACACATCTCTACATCCCATCTCCATACACAGTAGATACCCTCACATCCCAAAGGATTAGGCATGGCTCCTCTCCTTTGACCCTCCCTGTCTCCTGCACACTCTCACACACACACACACACACACACACACACACACACACACACACACACACACACACACACACACACACACACACACACACACACACACACACACAGAGTTTCATTTTCATGTTAAGTTTGACAAGAGGAGTGTGAAGGATCAGCAGGCCTAATACACCCCTCATTCTCCCCTCAGATGCATGCACATTTATATCCTGACAGCTCACAGATGTGACTGACAGGACCGTATGTGCCCATGCAACCATGCAGAGAAGAGAAGAGAAGAGAAGTGAAGAGAAGAGACTGTAGTCCGAGTTTTTACTGGTCTTGTACCATCAACCTTTAGTGGCATGAAGACGGGCTTTAATGTGGTACATAACTGTCCGGTGGCCGACATAACTCAGTCCCACTTACATCACTTGCTCTAAAACAAATGTGACATATTGATGTCCTCCCCTAATTCTGATATGATTTGAGGGCATTCTTGTGCTCATTCCCCTCAGTCTCTCTGTGAGGCTGCAGAGGAACAGAGCTGCAGCTGAGTTATAAATGATTCTGGAGGCGTTTATACAGTTTGTCACAGTAAATCTCATGATAGCATGGGTTACATTATGCACAATAACTCACTTTGGTTATATGTCACTTTAGCAGATGGTGTTGCTGTTGAGCTAGTGTGTGTGTGTGTGTACCTCTGGGTGACGGGCAGGAGGAGAGTGAAACCGCAAGGCTGTTTATCAAACTCATAGGAAGTGGGTGTTGTTGAGCGAGGACGTGTCGTACCACCACATCCTGCTGCTGGAAGCAGCTTCAGACGGGACAGTGTTCACACAGTGTACAGTAAACAACAAATGCAGGACAGGTGTCTTTTTTTGTGTGCATGTGCATGTGTGTTGTGTGGGCAATTCATTCTTCCTAAAAGACACTGTGCACTGGTTGCACAGCTGTGATAATCTGGCCAGTTTAAAAGGGCCTCTGGGTGACACATCGCCCTGTTGTGCATATTTAATAAAAGCAATAGCATTTATTTTAAGCCACGACTACCAGCTACAAACTGTGCGTGCCATATCAAAATGCAGAAAACAAGCTCTCAAAGCCTGGTGAAAGTGTGGAAAAAAAATAAAGAAAAAAAGCAAATTTCTGAGCGAAAATTGGCGTCAGCTTGCCTGAGGCCTGTTGAAAAGGTGTATCCCAGAGTGCTGGCAATTGCACATTGTTTTCAGTCATTTATGTGCCCTCATTAGGTCATTGCACTGGAAGGCTAAGGTTTAAAAGGAACTTTGATGCACTGACTGAATGTGTAAGTGATGAATGATTCAGCGCTATCACAGTCACTGCTGTATCATACACCTGCTGTAAGCCTTTGTCTTCATTTTACTCACAGAGTCTCAGGGGAAGTGGCTGTGTTCTGTCATCTAGGGAGTTTTCCTCTTTGTTTCTGTTTCTGATTCTCTCACAAAGGCCCACGCATGCATGCACACACACACACACACGCATGCACACACACACACACGCACGCACGCACACACACACACACACACACACACACACACACACACACACACACACACACACACACACACACACACACATATAAATGCAGCTGTATCTGACCACATGCACAGTTATAACACAACAGGATGTTGTAGGGTGGATGTTTGAGGTGTGAAGGTTCACACAAGCCCTGAAAAACAATATCTGTTTCTGAGAAATAATTATTCATTTGTCTAATAGACATGGCCACTCTTAATCTATATCTTGTTTTTTTCCCCTCAGTATAGCATAGAAGGCAGGATTTTAACCCAGCTCTATCAATCTGCTGGCTTATTGCAAGACATCAACCACACACAGTCCACAACATGATTAATTTTGCCCATTTCACATTTTATTCTTTGCAGATGTCTGTAGTGACAAGACAATAAGAAAGCAGAAGGACAAACAGAAGGACTATCATTATCTTCCTTGCTGCCGTTTGTTTACAACCAACGCAGAGATTCGTCAAATTGGTGCTGTCAGTCCTGGGCTGCATTGTTAGACGCCAGAACTGTCACTCTGAATAAATATTAGGGCAGATTTTTTTTTTTTTTTTTACCACTGTCGTCCTCCAGCATCTGAAGCATCAGCATACACTGGGCCTTGTGGAGGACTTCAAGATGAGCCCACTTGATAGCTCGGCTCATACAGAGACAACATTATGATAATGTCCCTATAAGTGGCAGGGGGATGGGCGCAGTGTCATCTCTTCACATAGACAGAGCCAGCAGGGAGTCCACAGTCAACTGCATTTAGGGTAGTCTTTGTTGTTGTCTTAGCTCCCATCTGCGTTGATGTTTTGTTCCGGTCTGCATTTCCTCTCAGACATCATTATCGCTCTCATTAGAAGAATCTCTATCTCAACCCGAAATAGAGAACAAAGTCTTGTAATAACTCTTACTCTCCCTTTGTTTGTGTGTGTATGTCTTGCACTTTCTATATGCAAGTATAGATACATGTGCAAACTGCAGGTGGGCACTTTAGTCCTTAATAGTGACTGTACACTGTATGCTGAGCAGCTCTGTTTTAATTAAGTTCTGTATGCAGCCCATACCTTTAGTATTTTGTCTTATTTGACAGATTAAAGTAGAGATATACAACAGATTACAAGCAGAGGATGTGTGAAAAGTGAACCAGGATGGATTCAAATCCATTTTACCATAAGTACGCAGAATTGTGTGTGATGCGACCAAGGCAGCAGGGTATTCAAGTTGTCTTTGGAAGGTAAATGAGGGAGAAGAGAAGGCCATTCTCTTTTATCTGAGTGTATCAGAAACTGAAGATAACCCCAGTGGTGTGTTTTCCAAGAAGTCATTTACTTCATTAACCCAGCCAGATCACTGAGGCCTCAGTAATCAACCTTGTCACACGTCCCATTAACTTCTCAGTCTCTTGCTCCTTCTGACACACACACACACAGACCTGCGTACATAAATGGACTCTTGTCACGCACATCTGTATCTGCAACACACAACTGCATGTTCCTTGCATGCTTTCACTGTCTGTCTTCATGGGCAAAGATCTTTTCTCCTGCGCTCACACATACACACACACAGACACACACACACACACACACTCCCATTCCCTCTCTCTCTCAGCTAACCCCATTACCTCTGTCAGTCCCAAGGGTCTCTCAGCTCTGATGAACCCTCGACTGCCCTGTGAGATTAGTGGACTCCCCGAGAAAAGCCCTTCATTGATTGAATGTGAGTCTCTCCTGTTCGCAATGTCAGCTCAAGGTTAGCGCGCTGACTCTTTCATTTTTTTTCCCAGTGCAGTCAAGTGCTGTAGCTTTGTTATGAATATCAGTGTGTTATTATTGTTTTAGCTCTGCTGACTCCACAGCTTATATTATTCATAAAGACAGCAAACCAATTATTGACATTCACCTTCAGAGTCTCTCTTTGCTTTTTCTCTCAGTCTTTTTCTCCAGTGGCCCCACTTAAAACATTTGCCAGAGCATTTATTAATTGTTAACTCATTCTTTTTCTCCTTCTTCACCTCTTCATCTCCATCTCCTTTCTCCCCATCGATGAAACCACAGAGGCACTGTTGCCACATAAAAGCCTTAGCATTTGGTAAAGTGGTTTGAATGAGATTCACTTTTATGTATTGCAAATCAGGCATGGGGAAGCATTTACTTTGCGTCCCACTTGGGGAAACGAAGATCTTCCAGACAAAAAAGCAGGGAAAGATGAAGGAATGGGGACAGCTCTGAGTCTGTAACAGGGAGTTGGATAAATGACTATATCGGGAAGACAGATTGATCTTTTTATGTTGAACTTGATGAGCATGAATGACGCTCCAGATTTCCTGTAGCAGTGAATAGAGATGAAAGGATTATCTAGATCTTTAGATCATTCAGGCAGGAGCGTTGCCCTGCACTGCTGTCTCTTTCCTCCCCATCATAATTCAATATTTACAGTTTAAGCTGGAAAACTGCTCCCTCTTGGCTGCCTGTATCTGGTATCCATGGCAACAGATTCGAGAACAGAGTGCCTTCTGTATGTGTCCGTGTGTGTGCGTGTGTGTGTGTGTGTGTGTGTGTGTA
This sequence comes from Toxotes jaculatrix, assembly GCF_017976425.1. NCBI lineage: Eukaryota > Metazoa > Chordata > Actinopteri > Toxotidae > Toxotes > Toxotes jaculatrix. Next base: position 15,350,210 of record NC_054400.1, on the reverse strand, counting down.
ATGTTTACTGATACACTGCAATTGATTGGTTGTTGGGGAGCAGCTGTTGACCCCTCACTCTCAGGGGTCTCTTTGTATTCTTGCACACATCCCAAATCAATAGACACACATGAATGTGAACACACGCAAGCACACACACACACACACACACACACACACACACACACACACACACACACACACACACACACACACACACACACACACACACACACACACACACACATTTGTTATTCTATATTTGTGAGGTCTTAAAATTTATTTTAGAGTCAGATTATATTTCTCTTCTCCAAAACCATGTCAACCCCCCAAATTAACCTAAGTTTAAATGTAGCATTGACTCGTAACTATAAACCTGCACCTATGGTTTCAGCATAATCCTAAATCTATTTGTTACTAGTTCTTCATTGAAGCTCTGGCCCTGAAATAACACAGGATTAAAATACAATACTGGCTCCATGTCAATAAGTGAAGAAATAAGCAAATGGGTAATAAAGAGTTGCTGTGGTATTGTTATGAAAACACTCTATGCACACTTATACCCACATGCACAAACACACACAGACACACATAACACGTTTGTGAATCTATGTGCCACAGCAGGGGAAGTGAAACGCAACAACACCCAAACCGCTGATGGCACGGCAGATTTTTAACTACAAGTTTGAAACTGTGCTGAGTGTTTACATGCAACTGAGCTCACAACCAGAAATATCGCCCCCGCTAATGAAATATCTCCTGGTGGGTGATCTACGCATGTACACACACACATATCTACACAGACACAAGCCAGGGATGAGTAACAGCTAGTAACCGTAGGGCACCATGGAGAGAAAGGTCATCTGACATCATTTGCATTGCTTGTTAATGTTAAAGGATGTTTTCCATACAAGGAAGGTCAAGTTTTGCATGGAGACACGATATAAACATAACTTCTGACAATGATGAATTAATGGAACAACTGTGGCTTGCTCATGGCTGGTTGAAGTGGGTTTTCCACCCTGTTGTAGTTTGACATATTAAGGGGAAAGCACCAGCACACACACACAGACACACACAGACCCATACTTTAATCTGCCTTTATTCACCCACTCAGCTCCACTTACACATCCACCTTATCCTACTCTGAAGCAAACGTGTCGGTGGAGTGTGTATATGGTAACTTTTGTCTCACTGAGCCCACATCAAATTGGACATAATTACACTCTGCCTGTCAAATAACATAATCTCAAGTCATCCCAGTACTTGTGGTTTCTGGGCAAACCATTTCCTATTAAGACAAAAGCGATAAACTGTATTTATAGATTAGCCCACAGGTTAGCAAAATGTCTCATGCTATGTTTCAAAACTCCCCCGAGGGCATGCAATAGAACAACATCTGATAAGATTTATGTATTTAGTTATGACTCAGCAGAAGTTTACATGCCTGTCTATTGTAGATGAGGAGTGTGCTGATCATGTTCTTTTATTTGTAGATCCTTTCTCTTTGAAGTGGAGAAAAGCCATACTAGCTATCAGTGTTTCTAAACTATTTTTTTTCTTTATTATTTGGAATGGAAAAAGTTTGTGATTATCAGTTTCATCACTTTTAGGATTTAGTTCAACTATTTTATGAATTTACTAAGAATTCAAATATACTCTGTATCTGTTGTTAGGTTATAACAGGTTGTAACACTATTTTAACTACTTTACTTAACTCCATTTGATCTTATGTCTTTTGTAAACCTTGTCAGTTCTCTTAATACTTTAATTAATTGTGAGTCTGTGTTATATTTTTTGTGATCTTTATGTTTCATGTTTTTAAGTGAGGCCTTTTCCTGATTAAATAAAATTTCATTTGAATTATTCATCATTTTTCTGGGAGGTCCCTGGAAATTTACCAAGAAAGACAAGGTCTGGCCAAAAGGGATCTGGGGACTTTCTGGAAGTATACAACTATTATCTGGTTAATCTGGCAGGAGACTAGTTTAGAGATTCATCAAACTAATCTGTGTCCAAGCCTCTTCCAATTCTTTTTTCTTATTTCTGAAAGATTTATTATATTTACAGGTTAAAATAATAAATTCAGGCTTCATAAAAGTTTGTGTATGCAGGCACGTATTTGAACCTGTTGGAAAAAAAGTGCAAAACATCTCTCTCCTTGCTGCAGAGACTCTTTTGCCAGATGTTGCTTTCCCCCTTTTGCATTACATTAAAATAACACCATGCCTGTGTGAGCAGTCCCACAGGAGAAGGCCCTGGGAATTAGCGTGGAGGCTGCAAAAAAGGAAGAAGCGCTGAGCGTGTTTGCTGCCAGGTGGAGGCGATGTCGCTCCTCCTCTCCTCTCTCCTCTCCTCTGCTCTGCTCGGCCAGAGCTCTCAGTCTGTTGGGTGAGATCATTACCAGACACCAGGCTCCGGGACCTGACATACACCGATCGGAAAAGCAGCGAGAGAGAGAGAGAGAAACAGAGAGAGAGAGAGAGAGAGAGAGAGAGAGAGAGAGAGAAAACCCTGATCCGATGCAACCGGCGACAAAAAGCGACCTAAACCACCGTCTCCTGCCTCGGATCCTCTTTCCTCAGCACTGACGGCTGAAAGCGCGGTCTTGTCGCTGACATTTCCCCGCTGGATTTGGGCTTGTAGTCGGATGCGGGCTTGTTTTGACTGCAGTAATAGTGCTACTCACTCCCCCTCCACCCACCCCCCTCCTTCTCCCCTACCAACCGAGTAGCGGATTTGCGAGGGATCTCAGCGCTGTGCAGCTCCCCGAGTGACCAGCGATCCTGCAAGGCATCGGAGGACGCACTCTGCACCGCGCCGCGGCTCTCCACCACACGAGTCAATCCGCAAGAGCCTCTAAACATCTTATTTCTGTGAGGAATTAGACCTAAGTTTCCGATTGGATTTTTTTTTTCCCTGTGCGGCTACCTTGCTTCTGTCATCAGATCGGCTGCAAATCCTATTTTCGCTTTTTTCCCCCCCTCTCTCTCTCTTTCCAAAGCACCGTTGACGCCATTTTCCTCGGGGTTTTCTGTCAAAAAATATATACATATATTCTGGCACCGTTTGACAGCTCCCCAGGAGGCTGTCATCCCATCCGTCGCTTGTGTAAAATGTGTCTAAATGGATTGTAAATGATCTTGATAAAATATTTACACGTTAGAGCCGAGTGTGTGACAACATTAGACATGGGTAAGTAGCCCCGGTTGACTGGCCACATTCCACACCTGAATACACCTCTGCCGTGAATGTGTTTTTATTAATGTTATAAGCTGCTGTGTTCGTCTGCTTGTTATTATGCTTTTTTAAAACATACCACCTTAACCTGTAGCCTTTTACAATATTAGTCTGTGCTTTTTTTTATATTTTCATTTTTCAAATTCCTTAAATGACATGAAATATGTGAAATTGCTCTTGGTCACATGCCAACAAATTCGGCCAAACACACGCGCGCGCGCACATACTCACACCACCACCACGCGCGCGCTCACGCACGCAGACACAGGCCACCCCAAGCAATGCTGTGCCACTCACCCTCCTTTCATTATTACTGTCTTATACCTTAGTAATTAGGTGGCAGTAAGATAAAACAGCTAATTAGGTCAATGGGATGAAGTGTCCACAACACACTGATCAAGGAGCAGCTCAGCCGCTGCTGTTCACGCTCTTAGTTCAAATGTTTTTCTTTCTGCTGTGGTGGACCTCCTGCAACTTCACTGACATTGATAGTCCATCACATAGCACCACAGTCTGTGACATGCAGCAGGCAGATGGTTGTTACTCCTTCAGTCTGTCTCTGAGTTATGTCACATTTAACTGTGTCCTGTAAGAATTTGTGAAAGATCTCTGTTTGGATGTTGTATTTTTTTTTCCTGTTTGTTCTGGTGGAGTTACAGAGGCTAGAGGGAGGGGGCAAATGTTTCATGGATGAAGCCAAGTGCATGGAAGTTGTAGGTTGAAGCTCACTCAGAATGCAAGGAGTGTGTTTTGCTTTTGACTTTGCAGTCATTCTGGTTTCTTTTTCATTTGAAGCACAAAATCCTCACATGCCACCATAGCTCCAGTTATGAGATGCCATTATCCATGTAAATGTGACTTCCACATTGTGTGTCCAGTAGGTGCAGTGGGAGCCAGAGCTCCTCCAGCTGGAGTTACATTTATCAGTAGCTGATCAGTTTCACGTGGTGTGGAGGGTGGGGTGTCAGAGACAGTGTTGCCAGAAATGATGGCCCTGCTTTGGCTGTGTGGAGAATGGTGTCACCCAGAAGTAAAAGGCAATACACCATTGCTATCAGCAGCACCTAGAAACCTCAGTCACAACCACAGCACCTGAAGATAAATAGACAAGCCTCAATGAGTCAGAGGAAGTGTGGAAAAATGGTCAAGTCTCGGAATGAAGGTGTGGAAATGAGCACTGGATAAAAGAAGAAGAACAAGGGCATGAAATGAGAGGCAATAGTGAGAGAAATGCATGACTTGGTAGAAAGAAATGGGGTTGAAGGGTGGATAATAGAAGTGATTCAGACCCGGATGGACCCATCGATCTTGTCTTGTTAACAGGTTTGGAGGAGTTGAAACTCCGGCAGCGTTTTTGTGGCTTAAAAGTATGAAGCTGGCTATTAAACCACCTATTAGGTAATGAGATGCCCATGCCACCTTTAAATTAAAGCATGAGAAATCGATTAGGTGTATCCCCTTCTGAGCTGGATACCTCGGGTCGAAATAGGATCACAGAGAGGAGGGAGGAGGGAATGTGAACGGGATCCAAGGACAAATCTAACTGTTGGCAGGCTCTCTTAGCAGAATATCAGCACTGGAGTACCTTTTGGCAGAGCACACAGAAAAAGAGAGAGGGAGGAAGAGAGGGAGAGGTAGGAGGTGGAGGGTAAAGGAAAGAGGTAGCACAGAGAAGAGGGGAGAAAACAGAGGTGGTGTGGGGGAGAGAGGGAGGGGGGGTGAAGGGTAGGAGGAAGACAGTTGGGGAGTAGGGGAGGTGTTTTTGCTGACAGCCATTTTGTGGCTTCTGCTGCAGTTAAAATGGTTTAACATTCATCTGCTTCAGCTGGGTTAGGTGAGGATGGTTTTAGTGCTACCTGGCATATGGCTCATCCAGAGGAGTGTGTGCGTGTGCGGGAGTGCACGGAGCGGCTGCAAGGCCATCATTTTCTATTAAGGCTGTCCCACTCATGCCACTTAATAAATGTACTTCTAGCCGCCCTATAACTGAACAGATGCTTGTGTCATCTATGCTGAGCTGGGGAGAGGAAGAGTTTTATTCTGCTTTTCGTATCAAAATAGAAGTTCATAATGTTCACTTAAAAAAAACAAATGCACTCCTTGATGTGGACAGGGGAAAATGGCTTCCTTCACCTTGCTCTGCATTGAGGCAGAGGACTAATAGCCTTCCAGTTTGAAAACTCATACTGGATTTGAAAGTGCTAGAAAACTGGGGCCATTCCTTTTGATTTGTCTCCAACCAAAGATTGGATCCTTCTAGAAACATTGGTTTACATGATTGCCCCTTCACTAGAGGGCAGGTATAAAAGAGAAAAAGAGATAAATGAAAAATGAAAATGGCAGACAGACAATGTTCATCATCCCTCTGAGATACTCATCTACAGCCAGGGATGGCCGAGCCTCTACAACACTCTCACATCAAAGAAAAGGAGAAAAAAAAGACTCTTCACCTTGTGCAATCACACGGGCGTTTGGTGTGCTTGTGGATGTGTGAATGTGTGAGCCTGTGTCTGTGTGCTCGCATCTGTCTACATGTGTGCATGAGCTATTTGTGAGTCCACCTCAGGCACTGGGCTGCTGGGTATGCAGCCTTAAAAGGTTGTGTTTCTGCTGCCATCTCTCTCTCTCTCTCTCCCTCTCTCTGTTTCACACTCACACTCAGACGCTTTCTACCTCTGTTTTGTCTGTGGTGTCTGTATCATTCACCATCTCTGTTCTGTCCATCTGTATTCCATTATCGATGCTTTATCGTAATTGTTTTCAAAGGACAAGGCAAAATGTTGGAGGAGTGTCTCATTCACAGCCTTTCACATCCTGCACAGGGAATGACCTTATGCTATTTGAGAGGGAAGCTGGTTAGCGCTGGCAGTTTTGAGAACATAATAAAGCTATTTATGCAGTGAGTCTGGCCTCTCACAATCACCCTGCTGTCTGAGGCTAGTCGAGGTGTGTATGTGTGTGTATGTCAGTGTGCTTGTGTGTGCAAGAGCTAGAGAGGAGAGAGAGAGAGAGAGGAGACAGTGAGGCTCAGGCTAGTTAGGCGAGGGAGGCCCGAGGAGGGGTCAGTCTTACATAAACTCTTAGCCTGTCTGCCAGTAACAGAGAACTAACACAGCTTAGGGCACCGAGCAGGGAGGGAGGAGGAATAGTCATGACCCAGCTAAGTAGTTTACACAGTAATGGCCCGGAATGAAGATTGTACTGATGTATGATGCCATTTTATTGTCATGCTGGGTTATAGTTGTGAGGGGGTACTGAGTCTTATGAGCACCACCCAAAGGGGATAAGTTTCTTTTTGATGTGTGTGTGTGTGTGTGTGTGTGTGTGTGTGATGTTGTGTTTGGCAGCTGTCTCTTTTTCCTGTCATTGTCCTCAGTCACATGACAGACAGGGTGGCTTTCACACATGCCATTAGGGCGAGTCACCAAGCTGACATTAGGGACTGGGAGGCTCCTGGAGGACCAAACAGGGTCATATGGGCACTGTTTGATCAGACTGGGGACTGAGCCTGGACTCACTGTCTTTTGGTTATCCCTGTAAAACTTTGAATACTTAAAAGTTATTGAAGCACCACAGCAGTGGTTTTGCATGTTTCATCCCATTAAATGCAAATCGACTTTACTGTACATTACTTTCCAAAGCATACCAAAAGATTTGGACTGATTTCCCAACTTCCAGGCAGCCTGAGGTTTTATACATTTTAGTGGGTTGTGAAAATCAACGTTCAGAGAGTCTTTCCTGAGATCGGTAATTCATCAAACTGAATTTTTAGCCTCTTTATATTTTATGTGTCAATGTTACTGATCATTGTAACCCTTGTTGTTGTGTGGTTATGCAGTGAGCAGGGCTTGTTTTGAAGATTCTTTTTTACTGGAAGCGTTAAATTAAGGAGGCTTTGACTCTGGAGATTTTAGATTGGCAAAAAGTATTGCAGTCACAAGCTTTGTTGTTTGGAAATCAAGCTCAAAAGACAAACAATTACAGTGTAAAAGGCATAATGGGAATTTGGTAGTTTCTTGCATAAAATAAGTTGCTGCTGGGCAGCTAACTTTGAAGTCTCACCGTAGGATAGATTCCTTGAAGGCAACAACAAGGAATCACTTTCAGAGGAGTCCCTCCTCAGAAATGTAAATACCGTAACTATGACACAAAAATCAAGCAGACTGAATTTTCAGTGTGATGATGGATTGCTCACCTCAAATAAATTTTGCAAGTTCCTTTTCATACTACACTCAGTGAATGAATCAATGACTAAATCAATGATTTTCAGGAAGGTAGGAAATCAATCTGAAAACGTATTAGTATGCTTTTGAAAATGGTTGGCAGTATCAACTCTGCCATAGCTGCCATGAAGTGGGTTCATAAGCTGAAATATGCAAAACCACTGTTATAGCCCTTTAAGTCTTTTTCATACTTAACCACCACGGAGCTACCAGAACCTACATCAGTAACCCTTATGAGTCAGTTTTGAAAGACTGTGGTTTCAGAATGGCAAACCTTATGGCTAAAGAGAAGGCTCACAGAAGCAAGCTTTTTCGTTTTTTTTATTTAATCTATCAAATGCAGTAGAGAAAACATTGACTTTGACCTCAGGCTAGGACACCATTTGTGTGCAGTCGTACACTGACAAGTTTGTTGAAATACCGCTGTGGATTATGATTATTCAATCACACTGTAAGCATGTGCTGTGAGGCCTGTTGGGTATTATGATGGGGATCAGCTGTTAGTACAGTAGCGTGGGCTGGTACAGGAGTGCACACAGAGAAAACACACACATAGATAGTGCAAAATGCCTACAGTAACCATGTCGGAGAGTGTATTAGCGGGTGGTAGGAGGTGGGTAATTCTCAGTGTATGCTATAAACCTTTTGTGCTCTCAGGTCACTGTTAGTCTGCAGCAAGCAATAAGCTTTCACTTGAGTCATGTCCGCAGGTAGTGGTCTAGCCTGGGTTCACATCAGTGTAAATGGTGTCAGTCTAAGCTCAGTGTGTGAGACAGCATTCCCCACTTCCAGCTCAGTCATGCCTCATGTCATATTGACTGATGGGATTCCCTGGAGCTGTACTGAGAAGTGTAGTCCAGTGTTTGTTTTGGTTGCTTTCTGTTTATACGCCCGTGTAAGTAAGCCTGCGTAAGTGTATATGTGCGTAAGTGTGTTGGTGTTAAGCGTGTAATATATATCTGCGCCTGCAATGTGCAATGATCCAAAAATTAAGACTTGAATCCACTGAGGAATGGCTACCGCAGCCTTTTTCTCTAGAGAGCAGAAACAGCAGCAGGGGTGCAGAAGTGTACTGTCATTTGTGTGCCTATTTATGTGCATTAAGTGTATGGAGTTTTTCATGCATGTGTGTAGCAATGCCACTGCATGCGTGTGTAAAACAGTTCAGACGCTGGTTTTTCCAGACCAGCTCGTAAACCACATCTGGGGAAAGAATTTAGATTCCTTCCCTCGGTCTTTCTCTGCTGCCTTCCCTTTTCCCCCTGTGTGATTCCCTCCCTTCTTCCCAGCTCTGGTGAAAAGAAAAAAAAACAGAAGTCAGCTTCTTTCATTTTTTCTGTCTTGTGTCCTCAGGCTAACTTCAGCCTGGTTTTAGAGCAGAGAAGAGGAATGTCTTATTTTGTATTGATCACTACCGTCTGCATGGCTCTGCTTTAGCTCTGTTGTGTCGATAGAATGAGGGATGAAGTGAGCAGGGAGGAAAGCAAGTGGTAGTGGGTGTCTAAAAATGAGTTTGTTTATGCGGGGCGCAAAATGCAAATGAGATCGTGGCAGCATGCCTCTACGGCTCCGTGATGAGCTTGTGTGTTTGTCTTCATACACAACAGGCAGCTAGTGATGTTGATGACAGCAGGCAGGCCTGTGCTGAGACGCAGTGCTAGAATGGGAGCTATGGGGATGACAGGACAGGATGTTTTAGCCGCCCCTCTTTTACTAATCATATCGTTCACCTGCTCTCTCTGCAGACTGTCCCTGGCTTCGCTGTGTTCCTGTGGGACAACCAACCCAACCCCAGTAGCTGACTGAAAACAACCAACCAGCCGGACAGACTACTGTTCTCTATCTTCCTTTTGGCTGGCCGCCGCTGCTTCCCCCATCCTGACTGGCTCTGGCGGGAGCGTGGATGGAGCCAAGGGATCTGGTTGGCTCGGCCCGACCCAAAGAGGTGGAGTTACAGGGAGGCAGGGTGGGGCCAAATGAGGAGGACCGGGAAGGAGCACAGGGCATCGGCTTGGTGTGCAGTGATGATGTGATTAACGGTGCCATCAGCGAAGGGGAGGGGCTAGAGGAGCAGGGGGAGGGGCTTCTGGAGGAGCAGGAGTTCTCCATCAAGGAAGCAAGTTTCCAGGAAGGAAGTCTAAAGCTGAAGATCCAGACCACCAAGCGCACCAAGAAGCCCCCTAAGAGCCTTGAGAACTACATTTGCCCACCTGAGATCAGGATGACCATCAGGCCTCCAGTTGGAGAGGGCAAAGTGGGGCGGCAGGGACGAACAGGAGGCGGGGCAGGAGCAGGGCGGGGCCAGAGGGATGAAGAACGAGGACCCCCCAGAAAAAGGGTAAGCCACCACCCCTGTAAATGCTGCAGGTTATGTGTGGTTTTAGTTTTCATGTATGTGTCTTGACTTAGTGGAAAACTCCTGTGGCTTCTCCCTATCCCAACATCTCACCCCCGATCTCATACATTCCACCTCTTGCTGTACCTCCCTCTGTCAGTAGCTCCTTTCCCTGCTTGGTTACACAGGGTCAAAGTTTGCTGCGTAATTGAAACCAGTCATGGCTAGCTGAGATCACACAGTGACACACACACACAGGCACACAACACACACACTCACATAGGAGCTGAGAATAGGGCTGACATAAGCAAGTGACAGCTGGTGTCTGCTCTCTCCATTTGTGGTCATATACAGAGACCTTTTCCTGTCTCCTCTCCTCTCTTCTCCTCTCCTCTCCTCTCCTTTAATGAAATCAGCTCCTGTGGGTCACGCCCCTTCAACCCCCCTTCCTTCATCACACCCTTTACACACTACACTGGTGTTCGGTGTGTGTGTGTGACACTGTGTATGTACAGGTCCTTGGGGGAATCTAGTGTTTGCAGTGTGTGTTGACCTACACAGTGGTGTGTGTGTCCAAACCTGACAGCCATCTCGATGTCACTGAGCTCGACAGGCCCAGCAGGAGCGAAGGCGGCATGTTGTCAACATGACGTGGGGCTGTGTGTTGTCGTGTTGTGCTTCAGTCTTGTGGTTTTAACTCAGATTCAGGGGGCTCATGAGGTAATAGGGCTGCGTGACTGTTGTGTTTACCAGTAACCTAGACTTGCATCATCTGCTATATCTCTGGTTGGGTCAGTGTTTAAGAAGGGTCTGATGCAACACAAAAAAAAGTGGGCTGTTCAGATTTCAAAAACCAATCACCATTATCATGGATTTGTTACTGAGGGAAATTTGTGCATGGCTACATCACCCCTTGTATACAAAAAAATGTTTTTTTTTTTTTCTCAGAGAAATAAGGTCTCTAAAATCAGATAATGAAAGAAAATACAGAAGTCAGCTAATTAGAGGCTACATGCTGCTCATCATGTCTGTTAGGAGACCTGTAGTCTCATGAAGTCAGCTGTGTACAGGTGTGTTGTACATACTTTATATTACTGTTACCCAACTTGGGGGTTGGGACCCATAAAAGTGGTTGAAAGACAAATCTAAAGGGGTTGCAACATTATTAACAAGAACATTTTGCTACACATATAGTTTTACTCTTTCCAGACTTTCATTTATTTTTCTTATGAATTACTGGCTATATTATATTCAAATAGAGCCGTTTTTGGTTGAACTAGTAACGAGTAGACAATTGCAACTGTTGACAAGCGGTCGCAAGTAGACATTGTCTCATAAGCCAAAAAGATTGCTGCTCTGCATGTACGTCTGCTGGGTTTTTTAAACAATTGGAACATTGGTTGAAATCACCAGCCCACACCAACACCTTGTGCTCAAAGTCTGGGAAGTGATTCAAATACGAAATTGCAACCAAGCTGGAAAGAGAACATGTGGGTGTTGCTTTGTCATCTGCAGGTTTTGACATCATCCAAAGCCACAGCTTCAGCTATTTTGCCTGCAGGATGCGTATTCTCACCGCAAAGTAGGCTATGAATATGTCTGACCCGTTGTTACCTTTCTGTAAAGTAAGAAAATGTGTGTTTGTCACTAAACATTTTCAGTGTTTATATCCATGAGTAAAATGAGTGAGCTGAACCCTGCACTCTGATGTTTGGGCAGCCATTCCTAATCCAGCGCCATCAGTCCCCCATTTGGAAGCCCACTGCTACAGTATGATTGACAGAGGTTGTCATAGTGACAGGGGCAGCAAGCTGGTCTCTATTGAGGTTTGAGGTTTTGGGGGAGATGAGGGGAGGGGAGTGGAGGATGTGTTGGTGTTGATTGAGATCAGTTTCAGCCCTTCTTACCCTGCGCTCTGTCCCTCAATCACCCCCTCCCCCACCCCCCTTCCCTCTACACCCTGCTCCCGCCTACATCCTTTCCCTCCATCCACCCATCACCTGCCGCCTAATACAGGCAGGCTCACTGGAGAGGAACGGGTTAAAGAGAGAGGCTGGGCTGCTCTCTGTCTTTCTGTCTCCCTCTCTTTCCGCGTGTGTGTGCATGTGTGTGCGCCGAGGTTAAATACTCTCTTTGTGGTGTGTGTGAGGCTGTGTGTCAGGAGGGGATGGGAGGCGAGGGGGGGAGCAGATGGACAGCCTCTCTGCTCTCTGTTGTATTGTGTCCAAATCTACTCTTTCCCTCTTTATCTTTTATCTGCCTCTCTTTCTCTGCCTTTCCCCTCAGTCTTTTCTTCCCTCATGTCTTCCTCTTTTCACTCACTCCTTTTCACCACTCTTTTCTTCCTCTTCCTCCCTCTTTCACCCTCTGTTGTCTTGTAGCAGATGGCAGCATGGGGCAGCAGCAGCAGCAGCAGCAACAGAGCAGAAGCCAGAGTGTGATCAAGAGATGGGGAGAGGAGAAGGGGGTTGTGGAAAGAGGAGGAGGTGGAGAAAGGAGGTGGGGGTCAGGCATATGGAGAGCCTGGTTAAGGGGCCCCCTCAGAGGGAGTGTGTGTGCGTGTGGTAGTGTGGTGAATAGAGGAGGGGGAGAGGCAGGATACAATAGATGCCCATTAAGACAGAGATTTGACTCTAATAGACAGAGAAGGGGAGAGAGAGACAGACAGATAAGTAGGCAAACATGTAGAATGGCGCAAAGAAAGACATGGAAATGCCATGTTTTAGCCAATCTTTTTCTTTTGTAAGCAGCATAAGAATCTGCTGTCAAAACTTTGCTTCTCCATTTAAGATAAGATTAAACTTTCAGCTATTCATATGAGGAAACTGGGATGTTCCAGCATGAAACAGCAACAGGACACTCATGAAGCGAAACCTGGAATAAACACAACAAAGATGCCAATATAGATAATATAAATCTAAATAATTCAGCAGTGGAGACGAGGAAGAAGGTGTGCTTATGAGTTGTAAAATAAAATTGTGAAACCCAGGGATTTAAACACAGGCTGTGTCCAGGAACACTCTGTGTTTGTCATATAGTGTATTACAATCCGACAATGCAATGTTTGGCATTAAAAATGACAGTCTTGCGTCTCTACACCTGTCAATGATGACGCAAAATGACAATGATTCAGAGGTGTCCAAAATCGCAATTTACTGCTCAATACAGAGCGAATCACTGAGTGTTTGCTCTGTAGGGAGTACTGAATGAGTGAATGAGGTTGAGAAGAGAAGAGAAGAGAAGAAAAAGATGTTGTTTTCCTGTCTTAAAGGAAATCTCACCCTCCTATCATCTTCATAGCAGGCATCCATAACCAAGGAGGTCAATGAGCAGACATGTTGTGTCAGGGGACAGACCCACACATGCACATAAATGGGATATGATGGGCTCCTCTTCTCTGTCTCCAGCTGACATCACACACATGCTGAACGTCCTCTCACACACGGCTCTTTGTCTGGGCACGCTGTGTGTGTTTGGAAGATGAATGTGTGTGTTCGGAAGATGAATGTGTGTGTTCTAACGGATTGGGTCCTGGGTCAACCACTGCATCACTCCTCCAGACACACATGCCCACACGCGCACACACACACACAGTCCAATCTCGGTCCAATGCCTACACATGAGGAAGCACACGCAAGCTAAAATGTATCCACTCTCTCTCTCTCTCTCTCTCCCTCTCTCTCTCTCTCTCACACGCACACAAATCATGTTGAGCAGTGATTGCAGTTAGAGAGAGTGTTTTCCTGGTTATCTGTCCAGTTCTCTGGACGTGCCAAATGTGGCTCTTAATCCATTTCACTATCTGTGGGGAGAGATAAGCCAGAGCTTTTCCAGGAGTCCAGGCCAGGCTGTGTGTTGTTGTTGTTTTATGTGTGTGTGTGCATGTGTACATGTGTTTGTATTAGTGGGTGTATGCGAAACCCTGACGCTAGACACACACTTATCTTGTCTTGACAGCCCCTCTGCTTGGTGGTCCCCCTGGCTGTGTGTGTGTATGTGTCGCTGCTTGGTGGTCTCCCAGCAGTGTTTGGGATTATTATGTGTTAGTCAAGTGCATTCATAAGGAAATTAATGCTGCCACAGTTGCCACGTCGAGTGTGTGTGCATGCAGTGTGCGCACATGCGCGTGTGTGAAATGGTTAGCCTTTTGATGTCAGCTTTTTTATCCCTGGCTGAGATGGCGGTTGGTGACCTGAGGGACTTGATGAGCTCATAAAATAGGAGCATGTGTGTGTGTGTGTGTGTGTGAGCTGTGTGTGTGTGTGTGTGTGTGTGTGTGTGTGTGTGTGTGTGTGAGCTGTGTGAAGCAATCCTTGAGTGATTTATGAATGTGTATGAACATGAAATGATCACCTCTAATATGTCCTGACCAAACTATATATTGGACATATTGGACATTTTTTGGTGTTTGTCTTTGCAGTGAAAATATCCAGGCTTTTATTTTGGGGTGTGTGTGGGTGTGTGTGTGTGTATACGTCCTCAGTGTGCCGTCTCTGAGAGTAAGAGCTGGGAATGCTTTAAGGGGCGTTTCCCTGTGGTTGATGGGGGATGGGACGTGTGTGTGTGTGTGTGTGTGTGTGTCTGCATGCTGGGGAGGGGTGAGTGATTTAGCACCACTGAAACACCAGCTGTCCATCTGTGTCTGACCCCCATACACACCCTGTACACACTTGAAACACACACCGACACCTACACTGACACAGACACACACATATCTCTTCGCTTGACTATCTCTCAAACCTAAAGAAGACCTAGCCAAAACACAAGTTCTTCATCTGTCTTTCTACCACCAAACACACACACACAAACATATATTACACTAAGCAAGATTGCTCCCTAATCAGCTCTGCAGTAGTGCTGCTGCAGTGCATCCACAATGAATGACTCTGCAAGGTCACTCCTAGTGAGCACACGCACATGCACACACACGTACACACCCAGACACACACACAACCACACAAAGGAACACTGGAGGCTGGCAGAAGAAGAGATGAACTTTGACCCTGCTGGACATTCAAAAGTTGAGGTGATAGCTAGACTCCACGGTTGTGTAAGCCTCTGTGTGTGTGTGTGTGTGTGTGTGTGTGTGTGTGTGTGTGTGTGTGTGTGTGTGTGTGTGTGTGTGTGTGCGTGCTGTATTGTTTGTTTGTGCGAGTGGGTCAGGGTTGAGACAACTGGAGTCTGGCCTTTGCTTTCTTACCCTCAGGGCTGGATTTGGTGTCTGTGTGTGTGTGTGTGTGTGTGTTTGTGCTGACCATTTGGTTGGAACTGTAGCTAATTTCTCAATCAGACACACACATACCATCTTCTCAATCCTTCCCGAAGGTCAAGCCCTATTCATTCACTGTTGTGTCCACTCCCAGTGGGTTGCTGTTCCTCTTCAGGCAGATGTAAGCAGACTATAATAGTCAGTATAGCTCAAGTTACATTTTAATGAAGACCTAAGGCTGCTACTTGCACTTAAAGAACTGCCAGTGGCTCAGTCAGGGAGCAGTTACCAGTGAACATGACATGACATTTCACAATGTCAATAAATGCATTATTTTAGGTTTTATCCCTTGAAAATAGCAATATGATTTTTAGGATACACAGCTGATAGTCATTTTCACAACAGCAAGTAGTCATTCTTAAAATTATACAAAACAGATTTTGTGTTGTAAAAAGAACACCAAGTCACCCTTCAGCTATAAAGAAAACAAGTAAAAGGGAAGCGTAAATCAAAGTGGTCATGGTTTTGATATGGCAACATCAATATAAGTGTAGACTCTATAAAAAAAACTTATACAGGCCCGAATCTAGTTTTTGGACAGTGGTTGACTTTGACTCACATAACTGTGGGATGATCTGGAGGGCGGCCATGTTTGATGTCCTCTGCGGTCACGAATGATGTTGAGTCACAGCATCATGTGTTCCTGGTGGCCGCTTTGTTAGTATGGCTCCATCATGCCTCTGCCTCTGTGGTTAGTCAGTGTGTGTGTGTGTGTGTGTGTGTGTATGTGTGTGTGTGTATATGCAAGTATGTGTGCTTATGTGAGGAGGAGTGTATCCTGTGGTTTTGAAAGGAGGTCCAGCAGGGATAGAGGGTGATGTTTGGTGCAGGGAGGGGAGAAGAGGGGATGATGGGAGTCAAAGGAGGGGAGAAGCAGCGCAGAGTATTGACTTTCACTGTGTCTCACTTGAAGCCTAAGTGTGTTTGTCAGTGAAATCTGATGGCCCCATCAGCTGTCTGGGACGCGCCTGTCAGAAGGGGTGTGTGTGTGTGTGTGTGTGTGTGTGTGTGTGTGTGTGTGTGTGTGTGTGTGTGTGTGTGTGTGTGTGTGTGTGTGTGTGTGTGAAAGCAAGAGAGGTGACAGGGGAGGGGTGGTGGTGGGACTCATGACTGACGCTTAATACAATATTTTTAAACCACACATTTTTAACATAGGTTAACAAACATCTAGACACAATCACCAATATGAGGTGTAATTTTCACAATGAAAACATGTAATCATACATGTCACTGAAACTCCTTTAAGCCCTGTAGCTCACCTGGTTCAGTGCATGCCCTACATTGAGGCTGGGTTCTTGGTACTGTGGCCTGGGTTAGGATCTGGCCTGGACCCTTTGCTGTCTTTCCTGTCTTTAGTCACTGTCATTAAAGGCAAAATGCCCAACATTAAAAAAAAAACCTCTAAGCCTGGGCTTTTCAGACTTTGGGTGTTTCATTCTCCCCAGTTCTCTGCTGCTTTTCATGTCTTTGTACCAGGCTTTGTAAAATAATCCGTCTGTAGTTCTGCTGTTTATTTATGCTCGTTGTCTCTTAAGTATGAATGCGGACATGAATAAATTATATAAATGTGTCTGTCTGTCCTTCTGTCTGTGTGTCTGTCCCTTGGGGCAGCTCAGACTAAACAAACAGCTGTGTTTATGAAGCCGGGAAGAGCCACAAGGGTCTTTCTGTGTAGTGGTCCATTTCAACACACGCACGCAGACATATACACTCCCGTGTGCTCTGCGCACCTCATCATTTACCTGCCCTCTGTTGCGTTTTTGCCCCCTTCTGTTTACTTCCCTGCTCAGCCCCTCTCTCTCTCTCTCTCGGCCCCCTCTACTCAGTGTAATGCTCGCTCTCTCTCAGACTGAGAGGAATGCCACTCCGTGTGACCTCTCACCTACAACAAGGAGGGGTGCCGGTGTAGACGAAGGAGTAAGGGGCAGCTGCAGTCATGTGCCCAGGCATGGGAGGAAACACACACACACATACACAGAGAGCCAGGTTGTTGGCTAAAATTCACCTACTCACATTGTAGCATAGTTTTGTATGCACTGGTGCAGTTCTAGATATAGAGCACTGATTCTCCCGCCTCACTTTGGGACTGTCTGAGAAAGTGTAGGATACTATGCTTTGGTCTGTGTGTGTGTGTGTGTGTGTGTGTGAACGTGCGAGTGGAGTGCAGCCTCTCACAAAGGAGTTATTGTTGGTGTGAGGGGGCCTGAGGGGAGGCGGGCAGTCTGATTGGTTAAAACTATTGTGTCTCACTTTGCCCATTCTCTCTGTCACTGAGGATGTCATTACAGTGGCTCTCCAACTCCCTTCCTCCCTCTCTCTCTCTCTCTCCCTCTCACAAGCTGGGGATCATCTGAGGACTTGAGAATATTCACAGAAATGTGCAGACTAGGAAATGAAAGTGTTACTTTACAAGCTTTAAACTTGAAGTACAGACACTAGAGTCATTCTTGAAGACACAGTAATTCCTCTGTCAGCAACTATTTGAGAGCATCACTTGCTGGAAAACAATTTACTTTCCAGTAGTGGTGCAACTAATGGTTGGAACTAATGGTCCCTAGTGTCCAAGCTAAGGTCTTCAAATTGTGTTTTTTGTCCAACAGTCCAAAGATGTTCAGTTTTACTTTATATAAGGCTAATATAAATCCTCAGGTTTATGAAACTGAAAACATAGCATGTTTGGTATTCTCAGTTAATGAAATGACTGAAACGATCATCAAAGTTGTTGCTTCTTTGGGACGTCTTGGTGGTGATGGGAATTAAGTTGCTGACCATGTAATAGCAACATCCATGGTTTGAGTCCAGCAATGGTTCTCTGCTGCATGTCCTTCCCACCCTCTAAATCCCAGTGTTTCCTGTGAGTTCTCTGCCGTACACTTTCTAACACTGTTTTGTCTAGGTTTTCTTTCAACTTCATTTTCAGACAATTGACTACTTGATTACTTTCAGCAGCACTCTCCATTGTCATTATTTCACAGTATTCGCCAATGAAATTGGAAAATAAAGATAATGTAGAAATTTAATGTTTAAAAAAACATCTGATGTCTCCATTAATTAGCTTTATATCTTGTAAGTGTGTACAGAAAGACACAGGTGATTTCTTCATGTTTGTTTCCTCACTTACTAGACAAAGGTACATTAAGAGTGCATTATTTTTGAATAACTAATGAGTGAGTGAGGCTCTGCTGTTACAGGCCACCGTTTGCCAGAGAGGAAGTGTTTAATCTCAGCCCAGCTTCTGTCTTGAATTACCCATCATTCCACACAGGAAGTCATCCCTTAGGATTTAGAGCAGCTCATTGGCTGTTAATTGTTTCCTGTTGTACAGAAGTGGTATGATTGGGTCATATGGTGCGCAGAGTACAGTGAACAACACGTTCCTTTGGTTTTGTACTGTGTGTTGTGCATATGTGTGTATGGGTGTGTAATTTACTTCCCCCCAGTAGATGCATGGATTAATCAGCATTCTGTCTATTCATGCAACATTCCAACCTGTATTAGACTTGTTCTTGTGCTTTCACACAGAGAGAAAGTGTGTGAGTGTGTGTGTGTGGCCAGTCTCAATGCTTGTGTACATTTTCTTTGTGCTGAGCGTGTGAGCTGACTGAAAAGCATAATGCTGTCACTGGAGGTTCAGCCACATCCATGAAAGGAACAATTGGTACATAATCGCTGTAATAATCACTATGAAAAAACTCTCCTAATGTGGTTCTTAGCGCTATTCACAGGCAGGACACACATATGCCTGCGCATGCACCATTAATGCTAATAGCAGGGATTAGATGTATACTTTGTGTAGCATGTAAATGTGTCTGTCATTACTGAGCAGGTGAAAACCTCCAATTGCGCCGTAATAACACGCTTTGGCTCAGCCAATCACAGGCTTTTGTTCAGATTGAGTCATCTACATCTGAGCGTGTCTGAAGAGACTGTGACAAGGAGACTCTTGGGTGTTTCGCTGCTATCTTTAGGAGCACTCCAATCTGACGGATTACTGCTGTGGACGTAGGAGGGAACATTTTACTTGAGACCTACCGCTGTGCATTAAATCTGGTTTCTGCTGTACAGTTAGCTAAAGGACAAATGTACTGTCGATCGAAAGCTCAGCAGGGAGGGTGCATAACAGCATGCAAGGAAGAATATGCTGCAGAAAAACTTTTTGGCCCAAATAATCAAGCCCTTCTTGCTAAACTGTGGCTGTAGACTGAACACATAGTTTTAGAATTGCAGCATTAGTCCAAGAGTGGAAGTTTTGAATGGAGCCCAATTTCCAAACTTTCCCACCCAACTTTCCCAGAAGATGCATTGGCTGGCACAGATGCCATCAGATCTGAGATAGTAAAGCGCTGGCTAAGGCAGTGCACGCTGAGTGAAAACAGACACACAGACACACGCATACACAATTTTAGGCAGCAGGCCTGATCCCAGTGATCCACAAACTGTCCCACCTTGACACCCCCTCCTTTTTCTCTTTCCCTTTCTCCTCCCTCTTTTCTCTCCCCTGCTGTGGGTCTCCTCAGGCGCATGAATGGAAGTCTTTATTCCCGGGAGAACTGGTGGGAAGAACGAGAGAACGAGAAACAGGGATGGGGTGGGGTGAGGAGGGGTGGGGGTGCTGTGAGAGTGGCTGCAAGATCAACACAGTGCCACAGCTCCTCTTTTCTCCTCCACCGCTTTTCCCTCCTTTTCTCAGTACGCCCCCCCCCCCCGCCTTAAGTGCAGTGGACACAAAGCCGTGTTAGTATTCATGGTGTTTGTTTGCTGAGGAGCTCTGTGTGTGTGTGTGTGTGTGTGTGTGTGTGTGTATGCGCGAGCTGTCAGAAACACAGATCACAGAGAAGCAGAGCTCTGAATGGAGCTGGAGAGAAGCGGGTGGGGGGGGGGGGGGGGGGGGGTGCAGAGGAGAGGAGGTGGTGGTAGTTCCCACAGGGGGAGAATGGTCAGCTCCAGAAAAGAGAAAAGAGGAAGAAAGGGAGGGATGAGATGAAGGGGGGCGGGGGGCAGTGCACGAGGCCACGGGGGCAGGGGGAGACAGCGTGGTGTCAAAGCCAAGGAGAGTGCATGTGTGACAAGGGGAGAGAGGGAAAAGAGAGAGGATCATATCAATCATAGGTTTCGGAGGGAACTAGCTGTAAACGGGTCTAGGCACCTCTCTTCTTGTTTTTCTGTTGGTCCTCTTCTTCCCTCCCTCCCTCCCTCTCTGCCGCTCTCATTCTTTCAGTAACCCCTACACCCCTCCCCAACCCCCCACCCCCCACCCCACCCCCCACCCTTCTCTCCCCCTCTGTCTCTCTGTGCCTCTCTTTCTCTCTCTCTCTCTCTCTCTCTCTCTCTCTCTTTCTCTTTGTGTGTCTGTCTGGACAGCTGCCCAGTTCCATACACAGGGAAAAATGAAACACTCTAACCACCGGGCGTGCAGCCAAATAAAAGGCTGCGAAAAACTATTTGAAGGGCAGCATGTTTGTGTGTGTCTGTGTGTGCGTGCATGGAGTTTGTGTATATGTTTGCTGGCGTCCATGTGTGTATATGTGTGCTGGGTTGTGAGATTTGGGTGTGCCTGTTTAGGGTGTTCTTTCCCAGTATAATGGTGCAGCCAGGGTGCTCTGTGCGTGTACATGTGGGTGTGAGGGAGAAGTTCCACTCTGAGGTTCAGCTTATTCAACAGTGGAAAACGAAAGGCTGCAGGAGAGGAAAGGGCAGGATGGGCTGTCACATACCTCCCCTAACATCAAACTGGAACACAGAGGAGTGCAAGATTTTACATCCAAATCCTCGATTTAAAACCCCCTGCTGAGTGTGAATGTTACATTCAGACACAGACACACACATTTGTCACTAAGTATATGCTGACTCATTTGGAAAGTGCCTTTCTGTTGGGTGATTGCAGCACTTAGTCACATATTATCCATGACCTGCTCCGCTGCGCTCTGACCTTATCTGATGGTTACATCACCAGTGGAAAGGAATGTGCAGCTCCATATCTGCCTGCATTCTGGTGTTGAGGAGCCTTTGTGTAACTGACTGAGGCCAATCCATGTTGTTACAGTGCTGGGCCAGAGGAAGACATCCTAGAAATGGTTGTTGACCTAGCTGTGGAGTACGACCCTTAACCCCTGAACAAAGCCCCCTAGAATCTCAAGGGAGGGAGAGTGCATTAGATGGGCTGAGGACTAAATGTGGTTTGGGTCTGTTTTGTGCTGGTCTGAGGGGACCTGAAGAAGAAGGGCAGTGCAGAAAAGGCTGAAGGCTCACACAGCTCTTGTGCTTGTGGGTTGCTCCAGGGTCAGAGTCCACACTAGTGCTGATCTCCTGACCGCTGCCCCCTGCTGCAGGCCAGCAGTAACACAGGGAAGTGGCAGCCTCTATTTGCAGTGTATGTAGAAGTAGTATAACAGAGAAATGAGTGCAGCAATATTTTTTTATGTGGCATTGGTGCAGCTGTGTGGAAACTTAGGAGTATACAGTTTTAGAGTACATGAGAACAGGACCACCAATACAGTGATAAAGGGGAGATGCAAAACATTCAATAGAGAAATGTGCACTGTGTATATCAAAATGTTAAGTAATTAATGAAAAACTGTTAAGCTGTATGAGTGAACAAGGATGAGCCTGTCGGGAAAAGGCAAGGAGAATAAGGAGTTCTTTTCACACCATGTTGACTACAACAACCATTGACTGGGTACCTCAGTCCATATGACCACTATTTATATTTGCTTGTGTGAATATCAGACAGCGAGTGTGTTTTCCCTGGAAATGCTTCATGGAATGTGAGAGGCATAGTGGAGGGGAGAGGGAGGAGAGGGTGGTAGAAGGGAGGAAACTAAGAACAAAAAGCTGAACTGGTGCCAATAACCCAACCTCAACCAGAAAGGGGGGGCGGGGGGGGGGGGGGGGGGGGGGTTCTTTTTCTTCTCTTTAGCTTTCCTATCAATAGTAGGAGAGGTGTCCATGCTTCCTCTCTTTATTATCTCTTTGTGGTTTCCTTGTGGTTACTTGGGAGGATACATTTAATGTGTGTGTGTGTGTGTGTGTGTGTGTGTCTGTCTGTCTGTCTGTCTGTCTGTCTGTCTCTTCCTCTGCGCCCTCCTTTAACCTGAAACAGCAGGTATTCTAGGACAGGTTAAATGAGAAAGCATGTGTGTATCAGGTGTCTGTCATCTTATCCCTCTGTGGACACACAGCATCTCTTCTCCAGTGTCACTGTGCACACACATTCGCACTTACATACACATACACACACATACATCTCAGAGCTGAAAGGATACCACAGCAGTGTGTTCAGGAGATAAATGAGAGTGCGCATGTATAAGCACATGCATTTTGTGGCATTGTTAATCATTTACACTGCTCAGTGTTTTCTTGCATTGCACGCGGTGTGTGTCTTCATACATATGCTGTAGGTTGTGTTACCTAGTGTTCATGTGTGCTTTTGCACTTGTGAGTGTGTGTAGCTTGTGTCTGGCTGATAAACGGCTTCTGCAGCCAGTGTGGAAGTACAAATTGAGTGTCACAGCCTGGCCACTGATGGGACAGCAGAAAGAGAAAGAGGAAGAAAAAGGTTGGCTAGCGATAGAGGGGGGATAGAGGAGATCGAAAGTGGATGAGGACATGAAGGCAAAAGAGGACACTGGCAGGGTAAATGATAGGAGACATTAAATACTTGTCCTTACAAATATGTGCCCTGCGATAACAACTACATGCATGACATATTTCATTACTGTAACTGTGTGCGTTACTTTGTAGGTAGGCTATGTGTATTTCCAAAGACCAAAAGCTAATTATCTGGCAAGACTAAAATTGGTTGCCTGACTGTGTTCATAGAGTAGCATTTTATGATACTATGTGTGAAGGCAGGATTTCATGAACCTTTTGAAATGTGTACATCTACTGTATGCATGTGTGTGTGTGTGCTTGCATGCCTGTGTGTACATGCTGAGAGGCAGGCCTGTGGTTAGGTTACATCTCCCTGCAGCGCAGCAGAACAGTGTCTTGTTGCGTCATACTGAGTCTGTTAATAACAGGCTAAACCACAAAGGCCATCCGCTGCTCTATTTCTCATCTTCCAGCAGTACAGTGATTATGCAGCAGTGATACATTCAGCAGGGTTATGTTGGCAAGTACAGTTGATCAGGCTTGTGCATTTTCAGTTTTACGTGGTCAAATGTAAAATGGGTCCTGAGTGAGGCTTGACTTCATATTTGTACATAGATTGTGCAATAATTTTCAGGATATATATTGTATACAGTATGACAGTGTTAAATGTGTGTGATTGAACTGGGCTACTGTGTTTAATACTGTGTGCAGACAGACACCCCCGACTCCATCCCCCCAGCTCTCCCAGCGTGCAACATCCTTGCCACAGGAATTTAATTGCTCTGTAAACAAGCCTTTTGTTTTGTTGCACTGTTTGCTCATGCACACAAGATGTATTAAAAGCTTCAGTCCTGCCGTGAAAAGAGAGGAATGTCATATCAGAGTGCAGCAAATCACTGATTTGATATGGGCTGACAAAAAAAAATGTATGCAGAACTGGATGCCATGCTGCATTATCTCTGTGAAGATAGGCTGATGTTATGAAGACAGGAAATAGAGTAGTCATAGTTTTATGATCACATTATCATTATCATATCATTTGTCTATCTCCGCAGCTATATAAAGCTGTTTTGTGATTGTCGTGTGTGTGTATTAACCAGTCTTTGTTTCTCTTTTCTGTCATCTCCAGACATACGAGCGCCAGTTCAGAATGCCTGAGCAGAGAGAGGGAGGCCTGCTGCAACTACTGGGAGATCACACTCCGCCCAAACACCAGCTTCGCAGCTCCCTCCTTCCTGCACACGCACTCTCACACACACAGCACACCCTCACGCAACAATTCCAACACACTCATGCACACCAAATCAATCCAGACTGGATCACGTCTACAGCACCTTCTGCATCCCCGGCCAATCCTGCAGATTCTGAGCCAGCCAGAGAACTGGCAGGAGCCAGTAGGAGCACTTTGCTCGATCCAACCCAACCTTTCTCACGGACAGCAACACGAAGCCCCTCACCTCAGAGATCCCTGACTCCAGACCTACAGTTGCCAGTGGTTACAGATGCCAGTATTCTCAACCTGACCTCTCTCAGCAGGTAAGGTTCATTTTCATGTGTAGTGGATCATACAATGAGGGAAACATGATCACTAGATCAGAAATACTGCTCACTGTACACAGGGAATGGGGGAAAGATGATTCAGTGTGTACACTGTGATAGTTTGTGTTGCAAAATGATATATTTTTGTGAGTATTCACTTAAAAAAAAAAAACAATCTCACTTGCTACAATAATGAAATGTTTGATAAAACAGACACTTATGTTTCAGATGAGATCAAAAAGTGTAATATATTGCAGGATATCTTAATGTATAACACTTTTTAAAATAATTGAATCCGGGATGTCATGATAATATTAGATCATGAAGGTATGGAGATGGTATGTTCATACTGGTAGTGAGTTTGGGTAAAATACAAAAGACTTTCTCCCTCCTTCCACTCCACTTGTCTTAATTTTTTTTCTCTGTATACATCTCTCCAGGGGTAGAGGTTTGCAAGAGGTCAGCGAACAGCTCTTTGGGAACATCAAGAGGAAGTACGGCAGGAAAGACTCCCAGAGGATGCTCTGTAACCCCCACAGTGCTGACACACCTTGGGGAAGACAGACGGAGAAAGGATCGGAGAGCCCAACTAATTCAGAAGAGAGGCAGAAGTACAGGCAAGAGGAGACGGCTGAGCGGTTCCATGAAGAAAGAGAGGAAAGGAGAAAAGAGGAAAGAGAGCGTGCAATTGCTGGGAGGAGGGGAGATGAAGAAGACAGAGGGATGCACATGCTGACAGAGGAAGGGAAAGGAAGAAAGAGGCGGAGGAGGCCTTCTTTTGACGAGGCATTTTCTGTAGAGGAGCAATCACAGCAACGGCAGGACTCTGACACTACAGAAAAGCACCAGCCTGGGCCCCCAGAACCCAAAGTAGCACATAAGATGGACACTCACAAAAATGATTCTCGACTCACAAGTCAGGCTGATGTCAGTGGAGAGAGGATAGAAAAAGCAGAGAGAGCAGATAAAGGCGATAAACGAGAAAAAGGAGAGAGGGCAGACAGGGCAGAAAGAGGAGAGACAGTTATAAGCGGGCCTGACCCAGAGTCAGTTCTGAGTGCAAACAGAATGAAAAAGAACCCTGTGGGTCGTCCTAAAATCAACACAGACGCCCTTAAACACAGAGAATCTGCTCACAGTCTCATCAGCAAACCCAGTCTTAACACAAACCCTAGACTCCCAAGTCCAAACCCCAGCCCCAGCCCCAGGGGTAGCATCAGTCCTAGCCCCAGCCCTAAACCCAGAGCTAACATTAGCCCTAGTCCCAGCCCTAGACCCAGGGTGGCGCTGAGTCCTAGCCCCAGCCACAGCACCAGCTCCACAGCCAGTCCCAGACCAAACAAGGCCAAGGACAGGTGGTCCTACCTGAAAGCGAAAGGCCATGCCAGCCTCACACCACCCCAGAGAGACAACCGGGGTAGCCCCTCGACTCTAAATGACCCACCTTCTGCCTTTCCCATCACCCCCTCCAGCCCTCTTTACACCAACACTGACAGCCTGACCGTCCACACACCCATTAAGAGGAAACGAGGCCGCCCCAAAAAACAGCCGCTCCTAACAGTGGAGACCATCCATGAGGGCACCTCTACTTCTCCTCCAAGCCCACTAGCACAGGAAACGTCTGCAGGGCTAAATCGTAGGAAGAAGACACACACACTAAACACATTAGTGCAAATGGCATCCACAACCACCAGCGCCACTTCTAACAGTCTGAAACTGAAGCGTGGCAGGGGCCATTCCAGGCCAGTGAATAAGATGAAGCTTGGGAAAATGCAAAGCATCCTGAATGAGATCCTTTCAGGTTCCAGCCAGAATGGCAGCTTGGCTCTGAAGTCATCTTCTGCCCCTGTTACCTCAGCTATGAATGCCATGGCATCCACCATTGAGGCTCGGCTGGGAAAACAGATAAATGTCAGCAAGAGAGGAACCATCTACATTGGTAAGAAGCGAGGGCGGAAACCTAGAGCAGAAACCCAAGTCTCCAACCCTCCCAAAACCACTAGGGACAAGCCTTCCCTGTCTGTCTCCACATCCAGTCTCTATGAGAGCCCTGTAGTGCCTTCCACCACCTCGTCTCCCAGCTCCAGTGCTCCATCCTTACGACCCAGCCACTCTGATGCCACTATGCCCAGTTTGCAGCCCATCTCAGCCCTGCCTTCCAAGCCACCAAGCAGGAGCTTCCTTTCTGGGGGATGGAAACTGTCTCCTCCACGCCTTCTGGCTAATTCACCCTCACACCTGTCAGAGGGAGCCTCAGTGAAAGAGGTGACCCTGTCCCCCATCAGCGAGTCCCACAGTGAGGAGACAATTCCCAGTGACAGCGGGATTGGGACAGATAACAACAGTACCTCAGATCAAACTGAGAAGGGTCCCGCCTCTCGACGCAGGTGGAGTACACTTCTACTACACTTCTTTACCTTTCTTCACCTTTTGTTCTTTCAGGCAGACATGTATTCATAAACGTGGTAGTTTTAATGTGATTTTATATTTTCTGTTTTGTTCATACAGGTATTCATTTGATCTGTGCGGGTTTGAGGCTGCGGAGGCGGCAGCTCTGGAAGCATCCAACAGGGGCAGCAGAACACGCTGTGAACGGCAAGTGACTGCTGTCAACAACTTCCTGTCACAGCAAGAAAAGAAGCAAAAACATCATCGGCGGAAGAGGAAGTGCCTACAGAGCCGGGATCATCTTCACTTTCTCTCTGAACTGGAGGAGGTTAGACACACTATAATAAATTCTGTGCATAATGTTTGACCAAGCTAATGTGCAAGTGTTAATGTCTCCTCTTTTTCAACCTCCCTGTAGGTTATGTTAAAGCTCCAGCAGCTACGAGTGTCTCACAGACGATATACCTGCTACCCCCAGCACCCATATCCCTCTATTTTCCGTCTCAACTTCCATCATTACTACCCAGTTACCTATGACTCCTACCCCTGTGACTCCAGCTCGTACCTCCGCAGGAGTGCCGATCTGAAGGCTAAGAGAAGACGTGGCCGTCCAGCCAAAGCCAGCGAGCCAATCGCATCGAAACTGCCTTTTGTTCAAGGATATGGTTATCCGCTGGCAGGGGGAAATTTCTATGCAGCACCGTATGCGATGCCTTACGCACCTCCTCTGAGTCTGGGCTACTTTCCCCCTGCTGCCCCATTTTACCTGCCCCACCACTCGCTAGGACCTGCACCTCCATCTCCCTTCATGAGGCCTGCTGTTCCCCCTCCCAAGGCTTTCCACTCCAGTGGACACTCCAAGCTCCAGCCAGGGGCCAAGCTTCGCAGCGCCAGTGGCCCACTCCAGGGGCCCTCTGTAAGAGGAGAGGGCCTTGGATCCCTGGGCAATGGCAGTGCAGGAGGTCTTGCAGGGGTTCGCCTTCATAAGAGGAAGCACAAGCACAAACATAAGCACAAGGATGAACCCCTCCTTTCACCACGAGACCGGCAGGAGTTGGGTGGGCTCTTCAGTGGCGCTAAGACCACTGCACGTCTCAGCATGCTGAGTGACAGGAGGGACTTGTCCAGTCAGGGCTCTTCAAAGCATCTGGAGAAGCAGAGGGGCAGTGGTAGAGGCTCAAGCCTCGGATCCAGCTTAGGGATGTTTGAGTCGGACCAGCTGTCCACACGCTCTCTTGCTGACAGCCAGTTCCACTCCCGTCAGACTGGACAGCCAATAAACAGCTTCATGAGCAGCTACAGTAGCCAATCGCAGCGATCGGAGTCAGCTTCTGACCTCTTTCTGGGGTCACGGGAGGACGAGTGTGGTGGGAGGAGCAGGAAGACGAGGCTCGCTGTGTTTGGAGATCAGGGCTTAATGTCATTCCAAACTGCCAGGCAGGAGCCAGGACAGATGAACAAGTGCTCCAGTCCCTCCCTCACTGGTAAGAACCTCTTACATTAGGATTACCTTCATTTTTAAACTTCACTGTGTATGTACAAGGGAGTGCACTGCTCCTTTGCCATGATCAGAAATGTCAGTAGGAATGGTTTTTCTTTTGACAGCGACGGCATGGTAAAATGCATTGCTTACTTTGATGATGTGTTGGAGGTTTGAGGTTAGCCCAAACTGCAATAACTGCCTGTCACTTGCTTGTCTTTATCTAACCCATTCACTTATGGCTAGACTTCCTGTAGATACCTCACTTTAAAAGCCATACATGATTCACCTGCGGAAAGCTAATGATATGAGGCATCAGCAGGAAGTGTTTAGCTGACATTAATGTCACTGAACCTCAATACTGATCCAATTGTGAGGCAAAAAAGAGCATATCGTACAGTGAGAATCCTCTGTTTGAGAAAACAGGAATCAGAATGTATTAGTGAAACAAAGCTAAAACTAATAGTGATTCCACTTTACTGAGATAAAAAATAATTAAGAGCTGAACACAGATCGTGTTTTAAAATGTGGCTTCTTTTTAATCATGACGTTAATTTTTATGATGATAAGGGTTGCTGCATGAATATCTAGTGCTCCCTTCTATGAGGGAACATTGGATGAGCATTCTGTGCAGTAAAGCACAAGATGCTACACTGCAATTGCTACATCCCACACCAAAGCAGTGGGGGTGAAAAAAGACATATAAATGGTGTTACAAGCCAGTTATGCGTAATCTGAACCTGCCAAGGCTGCAGAACTGTTAACACAGCAAAATCAGGAGCATGTTTGCAAAAATAATTGATGTCCAATATATTTTTGTGTTCCCTAGTGATAATGGGCTTGTTATGTGCTGGAGTAGAGTTTTAATCACATAATTAGTCAGAGTTAACAGGGCTTTCCCTATTTTAAATGTAGGTTGCACCATGCTCATCAAGATGATTCCTATTTATAAATATGCTATGTGCAGCACTATTAGGACTTAGAGCAGACAAAGAGGCAGGGTAGCCCCAAATACTCACTCCCAAACTAAATTGTATTTTGGTACATTCTGTATTCTGCTGTCTTTGAGCACATCTGGCTGGGGATAGAGAGAACGTAATGCATGGATGGAGACGACTATAATTCACCAATCTCTCCTTCCTCTCCTCCCTCCCTCCCTTCCTCCGCTCCTGCCAATGCCTTTGCCAGAGATATATTATTCACACAGTGTGATTTATTTTCTACAGACACGCCGTAAAAGGCCCTTGCCTGTGTTAAAAGAGCTGGCTGGCAGCCAGGGGTTTAATGACTGGGGCCTAGTTCAGTGGTGGGGAGGAGAACCCAGGGGCTCAGTTAGAATACACCCCCCACCCCAGGGGATCCAGGAGGGATGACTCATATACACACTCCCACCCACCCACATCACCAAACCCCCCCGCCTCCCCACCCCCCCCACCGCACCCCACACACACCCCCGCCTTCCACGTTATCCCTTCAGTGTTGTTATACCTCTTCTACCTTCCATGTCCTTCCCTTTTCCCCTTGTGCAGCTTTTGCAGTTTTTGCCCTTGCTTTCCTCCTTTCACTCTCTCCCACAATCCCCACATCCATACTCAGACTTCCCCTTGTTCCTCCGCCTCTTCCTCCTCCTTCCCCTTTTATCTCTCTCTCTTTCCTTCTTCCCTTTCTCTTTCTGCTTTTTCCCTTGTTTCCCCTCCCCCTCCTTCCCCCAGTACCCTCTCTTTTCCCCATTCCCTCTGCCCCTCCTCTAGCATGACTTACTGCTTCACTTCACAGCTTTAGCCCAATTAAAACATAGGCGTGTGTGCATACGCATGCATGCGGCTCAACTACCGGTATACATGTATGCGTTCACATGCTGGCATAGACCCACTCTGATACACACAGATATACACACACACAGATAGACAGATCCTCATCCACAAATTGACATAGATGCAAAATTCATAATATTATCTGAGCATGCAACTGATTTTGTAAGTCGTTCCTTAATAGACCTAGTTTCTATTCGATTTAAATATACTTATTCGACATAATGAGAATCATTTTCTTTGTGTCACATGATGCATTCAAACACATGCATCCACTTTTATGCAGAGAAACAGTCCAGCTAAATAATATACATCTCAGCCACTGTAGTGGCAGTGGATAAGTGAGCATCTATCTCTGTGTTGTAGTGACTTCCTATTCCACAGAGAAACAGGTCCTTAGTTCTATATGGCCTCTCACACTGCTGAAGGTCACCGGTTTTATGTTCCGTGTATGCAGCTCATAAATTTCTGCTACTTTGTAATGTGTGTGTGTGTGAGCTTAGCGTGTGCACACTGCTGTTCAGCTCATAAACTACTGCTACTTAGTGCTTTCTGCATTAGACTAATTTCACTGTCTGCTCTGAATACATGAGCAACAATAGAGTGAGATGTTCCTCTGAGTTTTAAATGGAGGGCGGTCAGGCCTCTCTTTATCTTCCCTTACTCCTAGTTCATTAGCAAACACCTCACCATTGGAGATCTACACTCTAATACTCTTAATTTTCCCTTAAACATTCTCATTTAGCTTCTTTAAATGTTGAAAAAACATTGTATGAAGCTTTAGTACACAAGCTTGACATATTCAAGTCCAAGGTGCCATGCTTTATTGAATAAATAGACATATTTTCAATATCTTGTGCATCAGTTTTTACACATTTTCCTGCAATCCAGCCCACCACATTTGGTGTAGTAAAATTCTGAGCTGTTTTGGTTTAACGGAGCCATAAATGTGTTAGAGCACTGCAGAAACCTGCTACTCTGTATCAGCAGGATTCTGGAGGAAAAGAAGAAAGGAGATGGTTAGGGAACCCAGGAAAAGGAGTAGAAGCTCATGAAAAAGAGACCAAGCACGTTGTATGCACACTGCTTGGGGACTGGTGGCTGATTGTGCTTTTCCTCCATTTTGGCTGTGGCTCAGTCTGAGCCCTGGGAACAGTGCCCAGACAGAGAGGAGGGGGTGGGTGTGAGGGGGGGCTAAGAAATGGGACAGAGATGGGAAACAAAAAGAATGACAGAGACGGACCAAGACCAGGAAGAGGTTTCTGAAATATAGAAGGAAATTAAATGTTGTAGTGTTACCAGTTTAATTGAAAATTAGAGAGTAGCATATTGTGGCCCATGAAGAGCAGAGAGGAAAAGAGAATGATAGTGATGGGGAAAGAGAAAGGATCGAACAGTGTGTAAAGGGCATACTGCCCAGTTCACCAGTGTGAAGGAAACAATATGGCTCCAGTTTCTTCTGCTCAGCCATTCTGAACTGCCGAATTCATTATTTGTGCACGTTGGGCATGTGAGCGTATGCACATGTGTGTTTTTGTATTTGTGTCTGTGTGATTATGTGCATGTGCATAAATGTGTTAATATGTGGGCTTGTATTTGTGTGTGTGTGTGTGTGTGTGTTTGGCTTTTTGGCAGCCTGTGCTCCAGATGCACAGGGTTGTTATTGTGTAGCGACATATTAAATGGTTAAAGGAGACATTTCTGTGGGTTTCCTGCTAGCAGAATGGGATCTCCTCCACTCCCCTCTCCTCTCTGCTCTCTAGTAGACAATTACAGGATAGGATCTGCTCTCCTGGCTCAGCTGGTCTTTGAAAGGCTTACATGAATATGTCAAAATTAGCAGGAAGCTCTTGAAGCCAAAAAAAAAAAGAAAGATTCTCTCCTTGAGCTAAATTGGCATAATGTCTTTCCTGGCCTTTCCAAGGCTGCTCATTCTGACTGACAAGCTAGCATGAAAACTGCTTTCTCTTTATAGACCTTGCTTTGCTATTTATTTACCTTGTGATGACTTTACTCATTCATGCTCACTCTCTCCTCTCCCAGGTGTTCCCAGTAAGCGGAGGTACAAACGTCGCGAGGTGGAACAGATCCAGAAGGACGTCAGGAGAATGCATTCTTTGAACTTTGAGCATGTGCAGAAGATCCTCCGTGCCAAGCGCCTGCAGCGACAAGCCAAAACAGGAAACAATGTCATCAAAAGACGGCCTGGAAGGCCCCGAAAACAACCCTTAGAGGAATCAGAGCCGACTAATAGGAGGGAAGAAGATAGGGCTGATGGTCGGGATTTGGACATGTTGGCCACTCGGAGAGTTGATGGGAGGACTCTGGGGATGCCTGTCCTGGAGAGGTGCGATGATCTGCCAGGTAGGCAGAGCCTGAGGCCAAACTTGACCCCTGAGCCTCTGGAGTTCTCCAATCACGATTCCATCTCAGCAACAATTGAAACAGTGGTGCATCAAGCGCGGTCAGTGGCTCCGCTCGCCAAAGGGGGGAAACGCAGAGGCAGGGGCCACAGCAGGGATGAATTATGGGCTCCTTCCAGTCAATAGACCTGCAGGAGAGAGCGACTCCATAACCGAACGGAGAGCAGTTAACGGAGTCAGTCCTGTTTCAAGCCTATCAGATGCAGTGCCCTTAATTTTTGGGACTCCTCGGTGCACTTTGACTTATTTCTTCTCTCTGATTTGTTGTGAGGACTACAGTGGGTCAGTGAAGAAGCGGGAGGAGGGAACACCTCCGGTGTCATCCCTCTGTTAGCTAAACCCAACCAGACATGAGCCTTTCAAGGATTCATTGGACCTTCATTTA
Organism: Toxotes jaculatrix; assembly: GCF_017976425.1. Taxonomy (NCBI): domain Eukaryota; kingdom Metazoa; phylum Chordata; class Actinopteri; family Toxotidae; genus Toxotes; species Toxotes jaculatrix. The sequence continues at coordinate 15,317,548 of NC_054400.1, read as the reverse complement.
CAATGGCACTATATGGTACTATTTGATACTGAATCTGATGCTATAAAAGTGTGTGGTACTTATGATAGTGTAGGATATTATGTGATTCTTTATGTATCTGATACAGTGATGTGTATGGTACTTTATGATACTGTATCTGAATGTGGCTTTAGCCATATATTTACCAGCAAGGGGAGGGGGAATGGTTAATATAAAACTGTGCAGCTCTGCTTATTTTTGCCTTTCTGAGGAAGCTTGTCAAAGACATGTGGAATAATACAGCAGTAATTAAGCCACCTTACTCTATTACTTATCCCTGTTTTTGCTCCCACCCCCACTTGTACCTTCCTTGCTTTCTTGCTCTCCCTGAGAAGTAAGTCATACTTCCTGGCAGCTCCTCACCCTCGGTCCCTGTCCCTGCTTGACAACCACCCCATTTTTTTTAGCCCTCCCAGGTGCCTGCCGCTCAACTGCATCTCCCTTTGTCGTCTCATATACTCCCAATCATGTTTTACATCTCCCATTGCTTGTACTTCCTCAACATAGCCCTTGTCTCATTTATTTCTCCCTCCCTGTTCAGGCCTGTCCTGGGCAGTGACATAAAGGCAATATGGTGGATGAGACTGTCCCAGACTGTACATAGAAACAAAGTCCACTGTTGCCTGCCTTGTACAATGGGAAACCAGCTCATAGACATGTACTGGCATACAGTATATCAAATAGAATTGTTGTACCATAGACAATGAAAGTTGTGTATTGTTTTATAACCAAAAACAGACATGGGTGCGACTCAAGACAAGTTTGTTTTCAGACAGAAAGAACCACATGTATTCATTCATATGCTCATTATTGTGTTTATATCCAGGGGGCATTGCATACAGGAGGAATATCAGGTGTGTTTTTGGTAAACCTTAAAATTGGTTTAATGCACTATGAAAAACCATACACTTGCATCAATCAAATGCAGCACTTACATGCTTGTTCCAGCCTTATGTTTTGGCCTTCGATGGTGTGGATATCCATTCCAGAGAGCATGCATTATATTTTAATCAATTTGTATATGCAGGCTGCGCAGCCAAAAGCGTCAAACAGAAGCCCCAGTCTGAATCGTGATTGGACAGTTCAGCAGGAGAGGGCTCTCAGACAGTGTTTTGAAAAGCTAATCCCAGTCTTTCTACTTAACATGATTTTCAATCCATATCCTTGGAAATATTTTTGGAAAGTAAATCTAGTATTTAGGTTTAGAAACCAAAGTCTCAGTATTCAGTGTGAGGATGTATTATTTAAAAGAATTTAAATCAGAGTTTGACAAACTCTCCACCATGTTGGCACCAATGTAAAGCATTCCTATGTGCACTCTAGAATGTAGCCATCTTGGATTTTTTGTGTCAATATGTTAGGTCTTTGTTAAACTCTATCTACAGTATCTGTGGCTTTGGGTAGTGGTTGGTATTTTCTCAAATAAGTATTTCAGAATTTAAGCAATGGATCAGTGTTTCTTTGGCAACTCTGTTAAGGTTTCGTTTCAGGAGATTCTGTTTTCTTTGGGGTGGGGTGGGATTCTCAGTTGCAGCAGTTCAACTTGTGCCTTATGTTTCTTTCTCTCACCAATTTACATTTGACCTGAGAAATATCAAGTGGCAAAGAGTGCCCCAGAAATTTACCCAAAATATTCATGATTGTGCATGTGACGCATGTGTCTTAGTCATCAGAACCCTGACACTGCCTGTGTCCCTTCACAGCTTCCATAGTCAGCATCCTCTGTCACCGGGCACCGAGTCGCTCTCCCAGCTACCTTCTAGTTTTCTGATCGATATCATCATAGCAGAACTAGAAGGTCTGGACTGATGAAAATAGTATGATATTACTGTATTAAATACACATCATGTACTGGCCTACATACTGCCTCACAGCAGTGGTGGAAACAGAAAGGTCCAGCAGATCAGATGTGTTTCTATCCAGCAGTATTGATTGTACTCAGTGTCCCAGATATATAATTAAAGGTCTCTTGCTCTGCCCAGTGTATAACCAGTTACAACATATAACTGGTTTTATACTTGGCAGGGGAGAAACAGAGGAGGATGTCATGGAAACCACGTTCTCGTACATTGTTGTTTGCTATGCATCAGGCCGTGCCTGGCAATGACCTTAAAAGGAATTTCTGTTCTGGGTCCACCCTTCGACAAAGAGAAATAAGTGGTCTTATTTACTGAATAAAATGAATTCATGTAACAAGAATTGTGAATAATACCAGTAATAATTTGTAATAAGTTGTGCAGAAAGTGACTATCATTTCATGAAAACTATAGTTACTGCAACTCTATGCAGTACAGCCTTAACCAGATGTAAAACTACAGTATTGAAGTGTTTGTTGTAAATAGTGTTAGTATGTCCATCCTGCATGGATACCGGTTGGGCTCGGCTATGCTGGGACTGTCTCCTATAACCACAGTAGACCTTCTCTCTCTATTAAGACTGCTCAAGACCCAAGAAAACATACAGAAATGACTACCCAAATAAATTTTCCTATTCGACAAATTCAGCTGCACGTTGACAGTCATTGTTCCAGTCCATTAAATTACACAGACTGCTGAAGTAATTTGCCTTATCACATCTTTAAACAATTTTTTGAGGATACGAACCCCACTGTAGTGCACTCGACCAAAAATAGGAATCCCCACTGACTTGCAGCTCTTTTGCCTGCAGCCAGTTGGTGTAGTGCAGTAGCATGAAGAGTAAGCAAGAGGGTTGTGTGTGGGGGGAATTCTCAGCGGAAACAGCCAAAAATACACTCGTCCGTAACGTTAGTATGCTTAACCTTGCTTTGCTAGATGACTTTCAGTGGGTCTGCAGTCTGTTGTAGTGCAGATGAGGTCTAGATATGTGGTCCATGAGGTGTAGAGACTAAACGCTTGGCAGCTTACTCCTCCATACTGTGGTCAGTCAGTGGTCTCTGCTGTAAGAGTTAAAGACCCCAGGTGTTGTCTGTCCTGTCTGTCTCTCCTACCAGCCAATGCTCCGGTGCCTTCTAACACTGACAAGTATTGTTGTAATCCAGAGCTTTCACTCTACACAGAGACTGCAGAGGGGATGTGGCTGTGAATAGGGTTCAAGGTCACTGTTGTTGTATTGTATTTGGCAGCCAGTCTGGACCAGTGGCTACAGGAGGCCCCTAAACACTGATGTAAGGACCTTTTACCTTGTCTTTGGTGCCAACATCAAGGGCAGCACAGCAGTGTTTGACCTTAAATCAGTGGTTGGGGTGTATTTAATGTAGTCCACGTTTACCAGTTCCCTACAGCAACTAGGATGAGATATAATGGCACCTAAATTTTGATCACCCCCCATTCCCTATGTAGCATGCTGTGTCGAGTGTCCTACAAATGGAGTGAGGGGTCAAGTGAGACAGAGCCTCATAAATGTACATGTAGTCATCCTCACAGCATATGTTACAGTTCTAAGCTATAATGTTGTTCAAAGCTGAAAGTGCAGATGAAGCATTGAGAAAACCAATAAATGTACTTCTTTAGAGCACAAAGTGAGCTCTTCTAACAGTGTGGGCATATTTTAGTTTGTATACATAGTGTATTTGAACCTTTTTCTAGAGTGGGTTTCCTTTATTTGCATGCTCAACTTGATTGTATGCATAAATATTTTAGACAAGCCGAAAGTTGAATTTCAATTGAATTTGGAGCAAGACTTGTACATTGTTTGATATGTTTCTTTTTGTAATGAATTTTTTAATTCATGAAGCATTTTTGTACATTGTATGAATATTAAAAACTGCAAATATTTGACATATAGAGTAAATACTAGATGCGCATGCATATGCATATATCCTTCACAGTATGTATGTGTAAATGTACACATATATTTTGTATTTGCATTTGCTGGCATACAGATATATGTCTTAAGCACATATATACATGCAATATATATGTATATCCATGTCCGCTGGCATGCTTTTGGTCATGTTTATCTTCCATGATCTTGTAGGTTCATTTTTTTTTTTTTTTAATTTCTCTTTCCTCAGAAAGAAAAGCTCATTCTTTTGCTACCCTTCTGTTGGCTGGCAGCGTTGAGCACTTATTAAGAAGAACTACAGTTGAAGTTGTTCATGTTATCCATTGTGTGAAATAATAAATGACTTTATTGACAGCTGATGGTGGCACTCGTTGTCTTATTCCTAAGTAAAACTGTATGGGATTTAATGCTCAGATGGCCAAAAAAACTGCTTTATCACATGCCGAGATAAGGCTGATAAGTTATTTTGTGATAAAAGCCAGTTGGGACTTTGCATGCACGCGTGTGTGTGAGTGTGCGCAGCGTGTATGCGAACGTGTGTGGGAGCGAAATGACAAGAGGGAGAGCTGCACTGTTGGTACTGAATGTCAGATGGTTTCAGCGAATGAGTACTACTCCACAATGCGTCTGCTTTTTACGGGTAAAAGAGAGGGAATCCTTTCATCAGATTATACTACAGTCTCACTCAGTCACACTCATACACACACACATACCTACATACTCTTACTCTCTTACTTGTGCATTAGCCAAGCCTACATCTCTAAATCCTCCCTGCACTAGCCCATCAGTGTCAGTTCTAGGTGGGCTGGGCTGCAGGCTCCTCTGTTATTGGATGGAACTGAGTGGGAAGTGCCCCACTATTGGCTGCTGCCAACTAGTAAAATTCTTCTGTTACCATGGTTGCAGGGTGAGCTGCCCAAATGTGTCTCAGTGTATCTGCTGGTGCTGATGGAACCGTTGGCACCACCGGTGTTGTGCTGAAAAAAATCCCCCCTCTGATGGAAGTCAGGGCTGCAGTGGGGCTGCACCCAAATCACTCTCTACTGATGCCTGTAAATGAGCCCACATGGCCCCACTCCACCTCCTGCACAAGAGAGAGGATGAGATAGATCACCAGGGCTGTGATCACGATGAAACGGCGCAGCGAAACACATCCTGCATGAAGGATGTACTGTTGAGCCAGAGCTACGCTTACAGGGAAAAACAGAATCATCAATCTCATGTGCAGCGCATAGAATTTCTCAGCATTTTTAGTGTCATATACCTTATAGTTTTTCCCAGATGTCATATATAGTTTTACCCAAGCTCCAGGTACAAAGATTTTATAGAAATATACACAACACCATCACTAATGAGATGAAAGGTGGTGATAATGAAAGATTGACAGGTGGAATGTACAAGCAATGATTCTAGTGACATTATTTAACTCGAAAAGGGGGCCATGATTAGAGATAAATGGGGGAATTCTGTTCATATAAAATGTTACATGAAGCATGCACAACAAAGCATATATATAGAGATTTTTTTTTTCATTAAAAAGAAAACATTTCTATGACAATTTTTACAGAAATATAAAGGTACAGTATATTCCACCTGGTCAGTAGGTGGAGCCCCCATGCCGGACAAAAGAAATAAAAGGTTTGGAAATGAATTGACTTTAAACTGTCCGGTGTCAAGTACTGTTTACTCTTTTCTTGTTGCTGCACCAAAACATGCAAAATTTTATGTAACAATGTTATTAAATTTTACCTGCTGTGACTCCTGTGCATGGCAGAAATATTTCTCTATAATCATCAAAGTGCATAGTTATAAAACAAAATATCTGCAGAACTGGATCAGTGTTGTGATATGGTATCAGGAGATACACACTGTAATGGAAATGTGGCGGTGGAGAATTGTACTCAGAGTGTATGAGGAGGACAGGGCTTATAAATCGCTGTGCTTAGCTGGGGCCTGTAGGTTTACTGTCCTCAAACTTAAACAAACTACTTTTTAAGGAAAATGTTCCAGAAATTTGGGAGGATCCCCTGACCCCCGACTCTGATTCTCTGTGGACTAGACTCCTCAGGAATGTATGATTTAGTGTTGAGGGAACTTCACAGTGTGTGCATCTAAAATGTAGCTGGTTGTAGTGCATACCCGACACATGTTGAGGTACATATCAGCTGCAGAACTAAAGGGAATAACTTTGTTGAAAGATGACACAAACTTATCAATCATAGTAATTTTCCTATTCTGTGAATGTGTTTTTACGTTATACTTAGAATATGCACTGAGAATACACGTACATGTGCCTTTTTGTCTGATGCAAGGCTTTAAGTGACATTAAGTGAAGTTTTGCTTTGCTTCACAGCCCCTGAGAGGCACCAACAAGAGGCAGAAGTACTGGAGACACTACAAAAATTATGGCCGGTGGTTGGGCACAGACATTCAACCACAGTCCAACAAATGCCCAGCGATGGCCAAACAATGGCCAACTGCACTTTGAAGGAGCTTTGAAGTGTATCATAGATGGAGTGGGTGGGCATTTGGTGATTATACTCTCTAATTGTTGATTCCTCCGCCCAAGTTCTGCCCACTTCCTCAAACCTTCATAAATCAGTGTTTTGCCACGGCATATGTCCTGGTAGCACATTCTGGAAGACAAAAGGACAAGTTTGTGGGGAAAGAAAAAAAGCAGAGCCTGCTTTGTTGCTCGTCTCTGCCCAGTACTTTAATTCTTGTCATACTAACATTTGCAGCACAACCACTTGAAGTAGTTGTAAAATATCACAATTGTCTATGTTGATTTTTGGAAATTCATCTCTGTGCCAATGAATTCTCCCATGAATTATTTTAAAACTCAGGAGATGCACCTTTGTAACCAGGCTTGGTTACACTACGGTAAGCCCTTCATGTGCCCCACATGATGTAGAGTACATAAACACTATGAAAACCTCTATGCAGCACCATGTTTGCCATTTATGGCTAATTTGTCTTCTCTGTTATCTTTGCTTTTCAGAATAAGACCAGGAAGCTATTCAAATGGTGCTGAACATCATCCCAATGTCACCTTTTATCAAAAATTACAAATTTTGGTCTTTATAACTCTCACTGTGGCTGCTCGATACCTAAGTGCTGCAGTGTCCCCTCAGCAAAAGTGCAGAGTACAAAAATAAGACTCTCAAAAGTGACACTACTTATTCTGGGACATTTTGCAGTTTTCTCCAAGTCAGGGTACTGGTGATATTCTGAGTCGAGATGCAATGATGAATATCAGTGACTGTTTGTCACTTCGGAGCATCCAAAGCCACACAGATCACCAACAACATACAGAGCCATAAATTTACTACAGACAGTCCTTCAGTACAGGCCAACTAACCAGGAAGCCTGCCGTGTAACCAAGCATCCCCTCAATCTATCTCTGTTGGTGTTTTCAGAGGGTGACTGTTGCTCGTGTTTATGAAGATGGATAGAGCAGGCAACATCTAAAGGCACCCCCTCCCTCTCCCTCCTCTCTCTGTCTCCACTGCACAGTGATGGAGGTGATGGGAGACACCATCTGGTGGTGAAATGTGTCAGTGCAGCTTCAGCCCTTCAAAGCCCCGCGAGACAGAGGGCATCACCCATCACACTGTGGTCAAAGCAGTAAATATGACAGGTACACAAATACAGTTTAAGAAGAGGGAAGATGGAGTATGTGTGTGTGTGTTTTTTTGTTTGTTTTAAGATTTCAATAATAAAAATCTGAACTATGACCTCAAACTGTCAGACCTGCACACCCCAGTGCTTTATTCATTGATCCACCTGAGAGATCAGTGCAGGAATTACTGTGGCTGAAAGTTGGTTATGTCTGCGTGTGGTGCAAAGAGAAAAAACACCAGAGAAATGACAGAATGTGTTCTGCATGGAGCCGGCCACTGTTGCCACGGTGACAGTGTGACTCATGGCAGTTTGATTTGGATTTATAGCAGTGCCCTGTTTTGTGTGTGAGTGTGTAATTTGTCTGTGTATAAGCATGCACGAACATTTACCTGACTACACATATGTAAATACTGTCATATGCAGGTGCATATTTGTGTTCTGGTAGGATGAGAAAAGAAAAAACACACACAGAGAAAGGCAGAATTTCTTCTGCACAGAGAGTAATTGTCCACCTCTCTCCTTGGTCACAGTTAGAGCCTTTGTTAGCAGATTGGCTCTGCCTGAGTCTTATTAATGATGCCAACACTTAGGTAATGTGCCTTTTTGATGAGAGTAGGCCACTTAATCTCTCTATTCAGACACACACGCACACACTCTCTCTCCTCTCTCTCTCTCTCTCTCTCTCTCTCTCTCAAACACACACACACACACGCACACACACACACACCTCCCCCTCAATCCTCCTAATAAGCTGTCTCTCTGTCTCCTGTAATTTGGCAGACGAGTCTATTATATGATACAGTCATATTTTATTAATGGACCCCTGTAGCGAACACACACACCCCTTGGTGGATGAGATTATGTGACGCACAGGGAGCGTGTCTCTGTGTTAAAAATGATTTCAGCTCCTCGTTTAGTTTTCATCTGCACCGTTTGTCTGCTGTGTTGTTAATATTGGGCTGGAAGGCAGAACCACATGCATTTCTGCTGAAGTTGGCACTGTTCCTCCACACTTCATTACATTTCCATCAGCTCAGTGATAGCATGGAACAGTGCAGCTTCAAAAGGCCGAAAACAGCAAAATAAAAGACAACGTTCAATTATTGAGTTCAACATTTTGTGGAAATATTCTTGTCTCTGTCTCTCTCCTCCTCAGTGTTGTGCAGATAATTCATCCCATATGTTGCAGCAGTGCCAGGCTTTTCATGCTTTTCAAGCTCTGTGGTGAAGAACACTCCTCCAAAACTAATTTGCTCCAATACTATATTGCTTTAAAAAATATAAATAATAACCCAACAAATTCAGTATTCCTTTTTGCATATCTGCAGTTACATTCCAAAGTCTATTTAGTAGCTATTGTTGTACAACAAGACTAAGAGTCTACAGCCATGCTATTTTGATGCAGTGGTTCTTTGAACTAAATGCTAACATGCTTACAATGACATGTTGTTGTTGTTGTTGTTGTTACTATTTACCCTGAGGGGCATGTGGTGGTCTGTGTCAAATTTTGTGGCAGGCTATCCAACAGTTGTCAAATGTTTTACTCAAAACCACATGTATGAACCTCATTAGGCTTCATCCTCTGTTCACCATGAACGCCTGTACTAACTGTCACAGCGGTCATGCAGTTGTCAAGATACTTCAGTCTGGTCCAATGTGGTGGACTGGCAGACAGGCAGGTAATGTACAGTGGGTACGGAAAGTATTCAGACCCCCTTAAATTTTTCACTCAGTTACATTGCAGCCATTTGCTAAAATCATTTAAGTTCATTTTTTTCCTCTTAATGTACACACAGCACCCCATATTGACAGAGAAACACAAAATTGTTGAAATGTTTGCAGATTTATTAAAAAAGAAAAACTGAAATATCACACGGCCATAAGTATTCAGACACTTTGCTCAGTATTTAGTAGAAGCACCCTTTAGAGCTAATATAGCCATGAGTCTTTTTGGGAATGATGCAACAAGTTTTTCACACTTGGATTTGGGGATCCTCTGCCATTCCTTGCAGATGCTGCCACCACCATGTTTCACTGTTAGGACTGTATTGGACAGGTGATGAGCTTAGAATTAAGGCCAAAAAGTTCTATCTTGGTCTCATCAGACGTGAGAATCTTATTTCTCACCATCTTGGAGTCCTTCAGGTGTTTTTAGCAAACTCCATGCAGGCTTTCATGTGTCTTGACTAGTGGAGGGCTGCAGTGATGGTTGACTTTCTAGAACTTTCTCCCATCTCCCGACTGCATCTCTGGAGCTCAGCCACAGTGATCTTTGGGTTCTTCTTTACCTCTCTCACCAAGGCTCTTCTCCCCCGATTGCTCAGTTTGGCCGGACGGCCAGCTCTAGGAAGGGTTCTGGTCGTCCCAAACGTCTTCCATTTAAGGATTATGGAGGCCACTGTGCTCTTAGGAACCTTAAGTGCAGCAGACTCAACTTTTTTGTAACCTTGGCCAGATCTGTGCCTTGCCACAATTCTGTCTCTGAGCTCTTCAGGCTGTTCCTTTGACCTCATGATTCTCATTTGCTCTGACATGCACTGTGAGCTGTAAGGTCTTATATAGACAGGTGTGTGGCCTTCCTAATCAAGTCCAATCAGTGTAATCAAACACAGCTGGACTCCAATGAAGGTGTAGAACCATCTCAAGGATGATTAGAGGAAATGGACAGCACCCGAGTTAAATATATGAGGGTCACAGCAAAGTGTCTGAATACTTATGGCCGTGTGATATTTCAGTTTTTCTTTCTGGCTTCTTTCGTTTCTCTGTCAATGTGGGCTGCTGTGTGTACATTAATGCGGGAAAAAAATGAACTTAAATGATTTTAGCAAATGGCTGCAATGTAACAGAGTGAAAAATTTAAGGGGGTCTGAAAACTTTCCACACCCACTGTATGTCACTAGAGCAACTGTGCAAGCATGGCTAAAAAAAAACGAGATGTTAGAAAGATTCAGTAGCCTGGTTTTTTTTTCCCTCTAGGTTTGTTTGATGGTATTTATTTGATTACATCAGTAATTTACCTTTTACTTCGTGTGGCACTAAACCTCTGATGAGGTTGGTGGACTGTGTAAACACCAGGGACAATCCTGGAAATAAGTCCAGGACTTTCTTTTGCTGACAAAGTCTGATATGATGTACTACTCTTGCAGATGTATTGGAGTGCTGACAACAGTCCTAAACCTAAAAGCTGTGGGTTTTGCTTTAATGCCAGCAATTTTCATTTTACGTCCAAAATGGCGAATCTCCTAATGTTCCTTTGCAGATCAAGTTGTGTTCTTGATATGCTTGATATAAAAATGCCAGTCTCTCCCTCTCACTCTCTCTCTGTCCCTCTCTCTCTCTTACACACACACACACACACGCACACGCACACACACACACACACACACACATACACACACACACACACACACACACTTCTTCTTGAAGATTTGGACATTCTGCGTACTGCTCGAAGGATGAAAACTTCCTCACAAACGAGATGAGGCAAACAGTCAGCACTGTGAACCACTTCTCTTGTTGTCTAGCCTTGTTGGAACAGATGAATGGATTAAGTTCTTTATCAGACTGTAGTACTCATTCATTCTCTTCTTTTATGCCTGCAGTGGCTTGTTTTCATCGGGCTGACGACAAGGAAATATTATCTGATTGTTCCTGCTCCAGGAAATAGTCCGGAACAGAACAGCAACAAAGATAATGGGATATTTATTGCAACACCTGAACTTCATCCAAGCAAACCTTCACATTTCTGAACATATGCACATACATGCAAATGCTTGCATGTGTGTATCTGGCACATGTGTGTCCACATAATGAAGAAGAGTGAAGTTTTGAGCTGTCACGTACTCGTGAAGAGTTGACGACGTGTGACAGTAAAGAGTACCATGCTGAGAACAAACGTCTGATTAGAGTCACTTGACTGGAACTGAGT